>NC_142801.1:14374507-14411548 GCF_049724085.1 Artemia sp. Qi Xiang Cuo
CACAGTTACATTTTCTTGATTTTTCAAAGTTCATTTTGAATTTCTTTCGTTGAAAAGCAAGAGTTGGAATATTTCAGTAGTGTGTTCTTGTAGTTTACCCTAGCACACTTACATTTTCTTGATTTTTCAAAGTTCATTTTGAATTTCTTTCGTTGAAATGCAAGAGTTGGACTATTTCAGTAGTGTTTGGGAATAGGTTACCTTGTCAAAGTTACATTTTATTTATTTTTTAAAGTACATTTGAATTTCTTTCGTTGAAATGCAAGAGTTGGAATATTTCAGTAGTGTCTGGTTGTAGTTTACCTTGTCAGAGTTACATTTTCTTGATTTTTCAAAGTTCATTTTGAATTTCTTTCGTAGAAATACTAGAGTTGGAATATTTCAGTAGTGTTTGCTTATGATTTACCTTGTCACAGGTACATTTTCAAGATTTTTCAAAGTTAATTTCGAATTTATTTCGTTGAATTGCAAGAGTTGGACTATTTCAGTAGTGTTTGGTTGTGATTTAACTTGTCACAGTTTCATTTTCATGATTTTTCAATGTTCATTTTGAATTTCTTTCCTTGAAATGCAAGAGTTGGAATATTACATCAGTGTATAGATATGGTTTACCGTGTCAAAGTTACATTTTCCTGATTCTTCAATGTATATTTTGAATTTCTTACGTTGAAGTGCAAGAGTTTGAATATTTCAGTAATGTTTGGTCGTGGTTTACCATGTCACAGTTACATTTTCATGATTTTTCAAAGTTGATTGTGAATTTCTTTCGTTGAAATGCAAGAGTTGGAATATTTCAATAGTGTATGGTTTTGGTATACCTTGTCACAGTTACATTTTCTTGATTTTTAAAAGTTCATTTTGAATTTCGGTCATTGATATTCCAGAGTTGTAACATCTCAGTAGTGTTTGGGTGTGGTTTACAATGTCACAATTACAGGTTATTTAGTCTTCTATGTTTATTTTAAATTTCTTTCTTAGTAATTCAATAATTGTACTATTCAAGGATTGTATTGTTATTGTTTACATTGTCACAGTTACATTTTCCTGATTTTCCAAAGTTCATTTTGATTTTCTTACATTGAAATGGAAGAGTTGGAATATTTCAGTAGTGTTTGGTGTTGGTTTGCCTTTGTCACAGTTAAATTTTCTTGATTTTACAATGTTCATTTTGAATTTCATTAATTGAACTGCAAGAGTTGGAATATTTCAGTAGTGTTTGGTTATGGTTTACCTTGTCACAGTTACATTTTCATGTTTTTTCAAAGTTCATTTTGAATTTAATTCATTGAAATACAAGAGTTTGAATCTTTCAGTAGAGTTTTGTTTTTTTACAAATTGTCAATGTTACATTTTCTCGATTTTCCATATTTAATTTTGAATTTCCTTATTTGAAATGCTAGAGTTGGAATATTTCAGTAGTGTTTGGTCGTGGTATAACTTGTCACAGTTACATTTTCTTGATTTTTCAAAGTTCATTTTGAATTTCTTTCGTTGAAATACAAGAGTTGGAATATTTCAGTAGCGTTTTGTTGTTATTTACCTTGTCACAGATACATATTTTTTATTTTTCAAAGTAAATTATGAATTTATTTAGTTGAAATGCACTAGTCTGTATCTTTAATTAGCGTGTGGTTGTGGTTTAAATTTTCAAACTTACAGATTAATGTTTTATAATATTTATTTTTTTATATATGTTGTTGTTAAGCAAGAGTTGGTCTATTTCAGAAGTGTTTGGTTATTGTTTAACTTGTCAGAGTTACATTTTCTTGGTTGTTCAAAGTTCATTTTGAATTTCTTTCGTTGAAAAGCAAGAGTTGGAATATTTCAGTAGTGTTTACTTGTGGTTTTACTTGTAAAAGTTACATTATATTTATTTTTCAAAGTTCAATTTTAATTTCTTTCGTTGAAGATCAAGAGTTTGACTATTTCACTAACGTCTTGTTATGGTATAACTTGTCAGAGTTAAATTTTATTTTTTTTATAAAATTTAATTTTGAATTTATTTCTTTGAAATGCATGATTTGGTTTATTTCAGACGTGTAAGGGTTTGTTTTACCTTGTCACAGTTACATTATCTTTATTTTTTAAAGTTCTTTTTGATTTTCTTTCTTTGAAATTAAAGAGTTTGAGTATTTCAGAAGTGTTCGGTCGTGATTTACCTTGCCACATTTACATTTTTTTGATTTTTCAATGCTCATTTTGAATTTCTTTCATTGAAATGCAAGAGTTGTAATATTTCAGTAGTGTTTGGTCGTGGTTTACCTTGTCACAGTTACATTTTCTTGATTTTTCAAAGCTCATTTTGAATTTCTTTCATTGAAATGCAAGAGTTGAACTATTTCAGTAGTGTTTGGTCGTGGTTTACCTTGTCACAGTTACATTTTCTTGATTTTTCAAAGCTCATTTTGAATTTCTTTCGTTGAAAAGCAAGATTTGTACTATTTCAGTTGTGTTTGTTTTTGGTTTACCCTGTCACAGTTACATTTTATTTATTTTTCAAAGCTAATTTGAATTTCTTTCGTTGAAAAGCAAGAGTTGGAATATTTCAGTAGTGTTTGGTTATGGTTTACCTTGTCACAGTTACATTTTTTTGATTTTTCAAAATCATTTTGAATTTCTATCGTTGAAATGCAAGAGTTGGAATATTTCAGTAGCGTTTGGTTGTCGTTTACCATGTCGCATTTACATTTTCTTGATTTTTCAAACTTCATTTTGAATTTCCCTCTTTGAAATGCAAGAGTTAGAATATTTCAGTAGTGGTTGATTGTGGTTTACCTTGTCTCAATTACATTTTAGTTAATTTTAAAAGTTCATTTTGAATTTCGTTCGTTGAAATGAAAGAGTTGGAACATTTCACTAGTGAATGGTTGTGGTTTACCTTGTCACATGTACACACATGTATACACATGTACACACATGTGCATATCATGAGTGGTCATGATAAGTTAACCTAACCTTTTCCGGTGAGTATGGTTATGTTAGACTAGATTAAGTTAGGTTAGTTTAGACTAGGTTAGGTTAGCCTACGTACGCTTCACTTCGGTTAGCTTAGGTTAGGTGAAAGATATGCGAAAAGTTAGGTGTATGATTAGGTTAGGTTAGGTTAGGTTAGGTTAGGCTAAGTTAGGTTAGGCTAGGTTAGCCTACGTAGGCGCGCGTACGTAGGCTAACCTAGCCTAACCTAACTCAACCTAACTTAACTTAACCTCACCTAATCATACACATAACTTTTTACCTGTCTTTCACCTAACCTAAGCTAACCTAAGTGAATCGTATGTAGGCTAACCTAACCTAGTTTAATCTAACCTAACTTAATCTAGTCTAACCAAACCTTACTCCCCGGAAAAGGTTAGGTTAACTTATCATGAGCACTCATGATATGCACATGTGTGTACATGTGTATACATGTGTGTACATGTGACAAGGTAAACCACAGCCATTCACTAATGAAATATTCCAACACTTTCTTTTAAAAGTAATAAATTCAAAAATTATCTTTTAAAAATCAAGAAAATGTAATTGTGACTAGTTAAACAACAACCAAACACTAGTTAAATATTCCAACTCTTGCATTTAAACGAAAGAAATTCAAAATGAACTTTGAAAAATCAAGAAAATGTAACTGTGACATGGTAAACGACAACCAAACACTACTGAAATATTCCAACTCTTGAATTTCAACTATATAAATTAAAAATTAAATTTAAAAATCGAAAAAATGTAACTGTGAAAAGTTAAACCAAAAACAACCACTAATGAAATATCCCATCTCTTTATTTTTAACTAAAGAAATTCAAAATTATCTTTTAAAAAAATAGAAAATTTAACTTTTAAAGGTTAAACCAAAAGCAAACACTACTGAAATATTACAACTCGTGCTTTTCAAATAAATAAATTATAAAATAGCATTGAAAAATCAAGAAAATGTAACTGTGACAAGGTAAACAAAGAACAAACACTACTGAAATATTTCAACTCTTGCATTTCAACAAAATAAATTCAAAATGATCTTTGAAAAATCAAGAAAATGTAACTGTGACAAGGTAAACTAACACCAAACACTAGTGAAATAGTTCAACTCTTGCATTTCAACGACAGAAATTCAAAATGAACATTGAAAAATCAAGAAAATGTAACTGTGGCAAGGAAAAACACTACCAAACACTACTTAAATAGTACAACTCTTTAATTTCAACGAGAGAAATTCAAAATGATCATTGAAAAATAAAGATAATGTAACTGTGACAATGTAAACCATACCAATAAACTTCTGAAATAATACAACTATTGAATTTAAAATAAATAACTTTAAAACTAACTTTTATAAAAACAAGCAAATGTAAATTTGACAAGGTATACCAAAACAAGACATTAGTGAAATAATCAAATTCTTGATTTTCAACGAAAGGAATCCAAAAGGACCTTTGAAAAATAAAGAGAATGTAACTTTGCCACGTTAAACCACAAGAAAACACTACTGAAATATTCCAACTCTTGCTTTTCAATGAAAGAAATTCTAAATGAACTTTTAAAAATCAAGAAACTGTAACTGTGACAAGGTAAACCACATCCACAAACTACTGAAATATACAAACTCTATCAAGTAAACGAAAGAAATTAACAAAGAAATTTTAAAAATATATAATATGTAGCTTTTAAAATTTAAAAAACAACAGCTCTCTACTGAAATAGAACGACTCTTTCATTTCAACGAATGAAATTCAAAATTAACTTTGAAAAATCATAAATATTTATCTGTGACAAGGTAAACCACAACCAAACACTACTGAAATATTCCAACTCTTGCATTTCATTGAAATAAATTCAAAATTAACTTTGAAAAATCAAGATAATGTAACTGTGACAAGGTAAACCACGACAATACACTACTGAAATATTCCAACTCTTGCATTTCAATTAAATAAATTCAAAATGAGCTTTTGAAAGTCAAAAAAATGTATATTTGACACGTAGAACAATAACCAAACACTACTTAAAAAGTAAAACTCTTGTATTTAAACTAATGAAATTCAAAATTAGCTTTTAAAAAAAATGAAAACGTAACTGTGACAATTTATACCACAACAATACACTACTGAAATATTCCAACTCTTGCATTTCAAGTAAAGAAATTCTAAATTAACTTTGAAAAATCAAGAAAATGTAACTGTGACAAGGTAAACCACAACCAAACACTAATGAAATATTCCAACTCTTGCATTTCAATGTAAGAAATTCAAAATGAACTTTGGAAAATCAGGAAAATGTAACTTTGACAAGGTAAACCATAAACATACACTACTGAAATATTCTAACTCTTGCATTTCAACGAAAGAAATTCAAAATGAACATTGAAGAATCAAGAAAATGTAACTGTGACAAGGTAAACCACAACCAAACGCTACTGAAATATTCCAACTCTTGCATTTCAACGAAAGAAATTCAAAATGAACATTGAAAAATCAAGAAAATGTAACTGTGACACGGTATACCATAACCATACACTATTGAAATATTTCAACTCTTGCATTTCAACGAAAGAAATTCAAAATGAACTTTGAAAAATCATGAAAATGTAACTGTGACATGGGAAACCAAGACCAAATATTACTGAAATATTCAAACTCTTGCACTTCAACATAAGAAATTCAAAATGAACATTGAATAATCAGGAAAATGTAACTTTGACGAGGTAAATCAAATCTAAACACTGCTGAAATATTCCAACTCTTGCATTTCAAGGAAAGAAATTCAAAGTGAACTTTGAAAAATCAACAAATTGTAACTGTTAACAGTTAAACCATACGCAAACTCTTATGAAATATTCCAACTCTTTCTTTTCAAGGAAAAAAATTCAAAATGAGCTTTAACATATCATTAATATTCAACTGTGACAAGGTAAACCATAAGCAAACACCACTGAAATATTCCATCTCTTGCATTTCAACAAAAGAAATTCAAAAATGAACTTTGAAAAATCAAGAAAATGTAACTGTGACAAGGTAAACCACGACCAAACACTACTGAAATAGTTCAACTCTTGCATTTCAACGAAAGAAGTTCAAATGAACTTTGAAAAAACCAGAAGATGTAACTTTGACAATGGATACCACAACCAAACACTTCTTAAAAAGTTCATCTCTTTCATTTCAACTAAAGAAATTCAAAATGAAATTTGAAAAATCACGAAAATGTAACTTTGACATGGTAAACTACAAGCACACACTACTGAAATATTCCAACTCTTGCATTTCAAAGAAAGAAATTCAAATGAACATTGAAAAATAACGAAAATGTACCTGTGACTATGTAAACCACAAGTAAACACTACTGAAATATTACATCTCCTTCATTTCAAATAAATAAAAAAAAATTTAACTTTCAAAAATAAAGAAAATGTAAATTTGACAAGGTAAACCACAACCAAACACTACTAAAATATTCCATCTCTTTCATTTCAACGAAATAAATTCAAAATGAACTTTGAAAAATCAAGAAAATGTAACTTTGACAAGCCAAACCACAACCAAACACTACTGAAATATTCCATCTCTTGCATTTCAACTAAAGAAATTCAAAATGAACTTTTAAAAATCAATAAATTCTAACTGTGACAATTTAAACCACAACCTAACTCTACTTAAATATTAAATCTTGCTAATAAAGAATGCAGAGATTCAAAATTAGAATATAAAAATAATTTTTAATTAACTATTACAATTTAAACCATGATCAAAAGCTTACGAACTAATACAACTCCAGCTTTTACTCGAAATGAAAACAATAAGAACATTGCAGTAACATTAAAAAGAAATTATGACAAGGTAAACCACAGCATAACACTGCTGAAATATTTCATCTCATACATTTCAACGAAAGAAATTCAAAATGAACATTGAAAAATCAAGAAAATGTAACTATGAAAAGGTAAACCACTACCAAACACCACTGAAATATTCCAACTCTTGCATTTCAACGAAAGATATTCAAAAATAACTTTGAATAATCAAGAAAATGTAACTGTGACAAGCTAAACCACAACCAAACACTACTGAAATATTCCAACTCTTACATTTCAACGAAAGAAATTCAAAATGAACTATGAACAATCATGAAAATGTAACTTTGACATGGTAAACCACATCCAGACACTACTGAAATATTCCAACTCTTGCATTTCAACGAAATAAATTAAAAAAGAACTTATAAAAAACAATAAAATCTAAGTGTCACAAGTTAAACCACAAAAAAACACAATTGAAATATTCAAACTCTTGCGTTTAAACGAAAGAAATTCAAAATGAGCATTGAAAAATCAAGATAATGTAACTGTGACAAGGTAAACCACAACCATACACTACTGAAATATTCCAACTCTTGCATTTCAATGAAATAAATTCAAAATAAACTTTGAAAAATCAGGAAAATGTAACTGTGACAAGGTAAACCACAACCAAACACTACTGAAATATTCCTACTCTTGAACTTCAATGAATTAAAGTCAAAAAGAACTTTGAAGAATGAAGAAAATGTAAATGTTGCAAGGTAAACCACAACCAAACACAACTTAAATATTCAAACTCTTGCAAATCAACGAAAGAAATTCAAAATGAACTTTGAAAAATCAAGAAAATGTAACTGTGAAACGGTAAACCACAGCCAAACACTACTGAAATATTCCAACTCTTGAATTTCAAAGAAAGAAATTCAAAATGAACATTGAAAAATAAAGAAAAAGTAACTGTTACAAGATAAACCAAAACGAAACACGACTTAATTATTCCCACTCTTGCTTTGCAATGAAAGAAATTCAAAATGAACTTTGAAAAGTCCATAAAATTTAAATCTTACAAGTTAAACCACAACCAAACTCTACTGAAATATTCCAACTCTTGCATTTCACCGAAATAAATTCAAAATGAACTTTGAAAAATTAAGTGAATGTAACTTTGACATGGTGAACCGCGACAAAACACTATTGAAATATTTCAACTCTTGCACTTCATTGAAATAAATTCAAAATTAACTTTCAAAAATTAAGAGAATGTGACTGTGACACTGTACACTGCAATCACGCACTCGTGAAATATAAAAACTCTTGCATTACCACGACAGAAATTCAAATGAGAAATTAAATATAACGGGAATGTCCCTGTGACCGCGTCAACTACAATCGAACACTACTGAAATATTCCAACTCTTGCATTTCAAAGAAAGAAATTCAAAATGAACTTTGAAAAATCAAGAAATGTAACTGTAACAAGGTAAACCATGAGCAAACACTTCTGAAATATTCCAACTCTTGCATTTCTATGAAAGAAATTCAAAATGAACTTTGAAAAATCAAGAAGATGTAACTGTGACAAGGTAAACCGCAACCAAACACTACTGAAATATTCCAACTCTTGCATTTCAACGAATGAAATTCGAAATGAACTTTGAAAAATCAAGAAAATGTAACTGTAACATGGTAAACCACAACCAAACACTAGTGAAATATTCCAACTCTTGCATTTCAATGAAAGAAATTCAAAATGAACTATCAAAAATAAAGTTAATGTAACTGTGACATGGTAAACAGCAACCAAACACTAGTGAAATATTCCAACTCTTGCATTTCAAAAAAAGAAATTCAAATGAACTTTGAAAAATTAAGTGAATTTAACTGTGACAGGGTAAACCACAACATACCACTACTGAAATATTCCAACTCTTGCATTTCAACGAAAGAAATTCAAAATGAACTTTGAAAAATCATGAAAATGTAGCTATGACAAGGTAAACCACAACCAAACACTAGTGAAATATTCCAACTCTTGAATTTCAACGAAAGAAATTCAAAATGAACTTTGAAAAATTCAGACCTTTGGAGGGGGGAGGGGCCGGGGGAGGGGGTCGTTCTGTGTCTCAATGCACAAAAAAAAGTATAAAAAATGGGGAGGGAATGGGAGGGGGGAGGGGAGGGGAGGAGGAGGAGGGAGGAGGTGGGAGGAGGAGGAGGGAGGAGGTGGGAGGAGGAGGAGGATGAGGAGGAGGGGGGAGAAGGGAGGAGGTGGGAGGAGGAGGAGGAGGAGGAGGGGGCTGGGGGAGGGCCTTTGGGGCACAGGGAGGGCCTTTGGGGCACAGGGAGGGCCTTTGGGTGCCTGGGGGACATTTGGGGAGCGGTGGATGGCCTTTGGGACCCCGTTGGTCCTTTGGGAGCACGAGGGGCCTTTGGGGGCCCCGGGGATGGCATTGGGGGGTCGGGGTGGGCCGTTGGGGCGCCGGTGGCCCTTTGGGAGCTTGGGGGGCCTTTGAGGGTCCGGGGGGCAGTTGGAGGCCCGGGGGGCATTTGGGGACCGGTGGAGGGCCTTTGGGAGCTTGGGGGGCCTTTGAGGACCGGGGGTTCCTTCGGGGTTGGGGTAGGAGGATTGGAACCCTTTGGGGTTGGGTTAGAGGACCTCACAACACTGTTCAAATGAAACTTGTGTATTATTACGACCACAGAGTTTCACCATTAAATTCTCTTCTAAAATCTTTCCTAAAATCATCTTTTAAAATGTCTCTAACCGTTACGCCGAAATAGTTCCATAACCTGTCTAAAACGGTTTCGCCCAAATAATCCCTAAACGTATATTCAGCGTGTTCCTTTGTTATTGGCATCTCTGCGCTAAAACATTTCAAATTAATATGAAACCTTTTCGCGCGCTAAAACAATTCATCGCTAAGATGCTTCTTGCCTAATTGTTTCCATGGCCTTTGGTTATTAATATCCTTTGGAGTTCGACCAAAAGAGTTGTTTCCGAGGCAAAGACATTAATGACTTGGATCTATTCCTGGAGAATCGTTTCTAGGCGAAAATTTTTAAAGTCTGACAGATGATGTCATTGATTGATTGATCTGTCAAGAAAGGGAAATTAATTTGTGGTTTCTAAGGGGAATTATTGATTCACGATAGGTGAATTGAGGTCGACAGCACAGGTGTTTCAAGGTCGATGTTGATGTAAGTGCACGCTCTCAGCGAATGTCAAGGTCGATGTTGTTGTTGTGAAATTTAGGTCATTGACCCCATTAACCACGTGTTCTCCCTAATGACTCCATGCCCATATTTGGTGTGGGCGTCGGAATTTTTAAAAAAAGTGTCCGGATCGGGATTCGAAGGGGTATTGTGGGCGTCGGAGTCAATAAGGCCATTCTACTAAAAGAGCCGAGTTGAATAATTCTGGTCCTTTTTCTCATGACTTTGGAAGAGGTTGATTGTAGTTTTAGGTTCAGGCGCACATCCACGAGGGGGGGGGTCTAAAGGGCTATAGCACTCCTTCAAGAAAAAATTGCACTCTGTTTTTAAATCTTATTTAAGCTGCTCGGTTTTATCATTCATTCTTAGTCCCTACTCAAAACTTGCATTGAAAGAACCTTAAAATAAAAGGTTTAAAATACCTTTTTTCTAAGGAATTTTTAAAGTTTTCGTTTGGTTGGACTAGGGACCCTCGGTCAGGCCCCCTCCCATAATTATTATGAGTGCGCCACTGTTTTGGTTGTTTGAGTGTTTCATCTATAAACGGAAAGATAGGGGAATCTAAGAAGTTATTTTTTTTTACTAATTTTACTACCAGGAACTGAAATCAGACATTTATTACAACACAAATTAAATTAATTATTCTTATTGTTACACTTGAAAAAATGCCAAGTGTCGCCAAACACAAGATGGCGTTGAGGTTTTTGCCGACTCTACCGCCAGTTCCTGTTCTTGTAAGTTACCCATACTCTTTGCTATAGTCGGTAAGTAAATTGCTTAACATCACCTGTTTTAATTTGGTTTCGAAACAAAATTTTGATTAGTTATTCAGTCTTATTGCTGAAGTAATGGACAATTTATTGCTTAAGAAAGGGCTTAAAACTGATTGCAAGTGGTTGCTACAGTTTTATTACAAATTATTTACCCTTCGTTTTATATGTCTCATTTCATGTGTTTTTAAAGTAATAATCTTAGAAATGTAATTAGAAATGATAATTTTCAGTTCTGTCGAAATATTTCGAAGTTATTCTTTATTTCTGTGCATTTATGTGAGCTTTTTTCGCATTCTTTTTGGCTATTTTGTTATAGTAAAAATAAGTTTTATCTAAAACAAAAATAATATAGTCTGTCTATAAAAAAGTCAGCCATTTTTATAAGTAATCTCTGTATTTCCCTGTGGCAAGATCATGTTATAGAACATGCAGATCTGGATTTACCAATAGGCCCACTAGGCCTGGGCGTAAGGGCACACAATGTCAGGAAGCGCAATAAATTATCATTGAGTGTTTTTTTTTCTTAACAAAAATTGGACCAATAAGATTTATCGTCAAAGTGCTAGGTTCACTCCGCCGCTACGCTACCGCGCAGCGGCACTTTTTAAAATAAATTCCGTAGCCAATTATAAGCTGTCAGATGTCTCCCAAGAATGGCTGCTGACAGTTCAGTATATTATTTTGTATCTAAAACAAAAATAATATAGTCTGTCTATAAAAAAGTCAGCCATTTTTATAAGTAATCTCTGTATTTCCCTGTGGCAAGATCATGTTATAGAACATGCAGATCTGGATTTACCAATAGGCCCACTAGGCCTGGGCGTAAGGGCACACAATGTCAGGAAGCGCAATAAATTATCATTGGGTGTTTTTTTTCTTAACAAAAATTGGACCAATAAGATTTATCGTCAAAGTGCTAGGTTCACTCCGCCGCTACGCTACCGCGCAGCGGCACTTTTTAAAATAAATTCCGTAGCCAATTATAAGCTGTCAGATGTCTCCCAAGAATGGCTGCTGACAGTTCAGTATCACCTATCTCTTTCATTACTTTTGTCTTATCAGTTGTGATCTGTTCAGTGCTTCCACTCTCTCCGATTTTTCGGGGATTTTCCCAAAAATTTCGCAAAACGGAGTGGCAAAAACGCTTTGGCCTAGGAGCACCAAACCTGTAAATCCGGCCCTGAGAACATGGGCGTGGAACATGTTAAAAAGGTAACTCCTGTTTTAGTACCTTAAGTTTTTGTAAAAATAAAAACTCGGGGTTGAATGTTAAACTTGGAAAGATATTGAAAATTCAACCAAAGTGCTAACTTGGGTGTCATCACTTTGGTAAGGTAAATCTTTATTAATATGACATAATTACGACAAAATTACAACTGTGATCAACGGAGCTACCTTATTTCACTAGCATTAAAACAAGTGAAATTTTTAAAGCCCGCATTTGGGCTAATTTCTTATAGAATGCATTTCGCTTTGAAAAGCCTCACTGTGTTATTCTGTGGTCTGGAACTGATTGAGCGCGGATAGAATCAAACCTACTGTCAATACTAACGTGTTAGGTTTTATTTTTTCCTTGGGCTGTTTTAGTCGGAAGTTAGCATTCGAATGGCAAAAGTAATTATTTTAAGCTGCCAATTCTGATTATCATTAGAAAGGGTTAAAACTTTAAAAAGTTCTAAAAGGGGTAAAAGTCTCCAAAAGTCCTACGACTTTTTTTCTATTGAAGTCAAATACCGTATATTAATTTTCTTTGTGTCTGTTTTGTTATGAATATGCTGTATTAATAATGTTTTGCCTTGTCTTAACAAAGTTATTTCAAACTCAATAGTAACTGGAACTGTAAGAAACAGAGTCTTGATAACAATAGATAAATCCAAAAAATCAAATTTTGATGCTTATTCAAAATATATAAACATTCATCAAGTCTAATTTTACCCTTCAAAATTTACGAGCCTGAGAAAATTTGCCCAATTTTGAAAAAAAGACGAAAATTTCAAGTGATCCCAATGAAAATCCCACAATCAGGTTCAGCATATCAGAGAACCCTATTGTAGAGGTGTCAAGCTCTTATATACAAAAATGTGGAATTTTAAGCTTTTTGCCAGAAGCAAGATCACGGATGCGTATTTATTTGTTTTTGTTTTTTTTTGTATGTTTTCCCCAAGGGTGATCGTATCGAACCAGTGATCCTTGAAGATCGGGAGAGGGCTCATTTGATAAGGAAGTCAAAAGTTCTAATTCCAATTTGAATCGACCAAAAATATTGGAGGGCAGCTAGTTCCCCTCCCACGCCCTTCTCTCCCCAAAGTCGCCAGATCAAAATTTTGAGATAACCATTTTGTTCACCATAGTCAAAAGATTTAGTAGCTATGTATTTGAGGATGACTTGACCCCTCGAAGTCCCAAGGGTAAGGGGAAGAAACATGAGTAGGGCTGATAACCGCCATGCCTTCTCAAGACCAGAAAACACTTTGCGCTTTACTAAAAAAAAGCAAATGACCATGGATTGTCAGTTTAATTGACATATACTGACATATACTGATTCCTTAAAGTTTTGATAATTTTTCATTTATGAAAATAAGAAAAGTAAGAGCATTTCAAACGCATTTTGTTTTCAATAACGTGCAAATTAAGTTCTGGTCTTGAGAAGGCATGGCGGGTCTCGGCCCCACTCGTGTTAATTTTTACTCGTTTTGAGTTTGACTCAGCTATTTATTGTAAAAAAAAATTGATTAGAGAAGCTTTTTCCTCGAAATAATTTTTTAAAAAAAAAAAAAAAATAAAGAACTCCACTAAACCAAAAATAAACAAAAATAGAATCAAATAATCTACCAAGCATACAACTACCACAGATCAATATCAATAAGTGAATAAAACCCAAAACTAACAGAAATTAAAATAAATAACAAGAGTCAAACTCAAAACGAGCAGAAATTAATAAATATGAGTAGGGTTCAAAATCCCTATGCTTTCTAAAAGCCAGAATATAATTTGTACTTTACTGAAAGAATTCAAATAAATGTGCATTGTCAGTTTGATATGCATATGATGATATTAATTCCTTAAAATCTTGCGATAAATAAAAGTTCAAATAGGGATAAAATCCTTTTAATAGACAATGATGATGATAAGAGTGATAGAAATTCACAAAAATACTAGATATTTCGGTCACATATGTAGTGATTTATCACATTAGTCACTGTTATCATCATCACTGTCTATTAAAAGGATTTTATCCCTATTTGAACTTTTATTTATCGTCATGGAAAGGCAGTGTTGTCTCAGAAATTATCTACTTAAAATCCTAATTAATCTTTTATTTCGTAAAGTTATAAAAGTGAAAACATTTAAGAGAATTTTTTTCATTAAAGGACAAATTATATTCTGTTTTTTGGAGAATATAGGGTCTTAGAACCCTATTAATATTGATTTCTGCTTGTTTTGGGTTTCAGTCTGTTATTTATTGTAAGTTCTTTTTGTTTTTGAGTACATTTTTTTATTGATAATGATTCGTGGTAGTTTTATGCTTGGGAGAATATTTGGTTCTATTTTTTTTCATTTTTGGTTTAATGGAGTTCTTGACTTTTTTTTTGAAAAACCTATTTTGTGGAAAAAGTTTTTTTAAATTAATTTTCGTTCCTTTTATATTGATATAGTCTTTTTCAAGGAAAAAGAAAATAATTGTTTGAGTCTTGCCTGTTTTCCTTTAATAATTTGTAGTTTGGCCTGCATTTTATATGCTGGAGAAACTTTTTCAGCAATTTTTAACAACATAACTCTTTTGAAAATCATGACACAAATAGTAATGTTTAATTTAGTCATGTACATCCCCTAGTTGACCTGATAAATAAAAGTTAATACTATTCTCAAAAAATCATATCTATTCTCTTTCACAGCCTGGATACAATTACACTCTTTTCATTCAATAAAATTTTAAGAGCACAAGTAGTAATAGAAGTAGCCCCAAAAATTTGAACTTTATACCCTCAGTCGTTCTTGGTGTATTGCTGAGGGGGTGCCACCATTTCGACTAACTGTCACAAGCGCTAAACGTCTTAACATCAAAAAGGAAAATCCGTAAGAACCCCTAACCGTCATAACATCTAAAAAAATTTATAATGTTATATAATAGTAATAAATTTATAATAGTTTAGATTTCGGCTATATATTTGCACATCAGGGGGGTGGAGGCAAAGCATAGTATATATTAAATACGTAACCTAACCTAGGTACCTTCC
This sequence comes from Artemia sp. Qi Xiang Cuo, assembly GCF_049724085.1. NCBI lineage: Eukaryota > Metazoa > Arthropoda > Branchiopoda > Anostraca > Artemiidae > Artemia > Artemia sp. Qi Xiang Cuo. The sequence goes on from NC_142801.1 coordinate 14,389,516, forward strand.
CCCCCCCCCCCCCTTAAACTCCAAAAAACTAAAGTTTTAAAATGTTAGATGTTATGACGGTTAGTCGTTCTGACGGATTTTTTGTCGATGTCATGACGGGTTTTGTAGTGCTCCTGACGTTAGTTGTGCTGACGGTTAGATGTTATTACGCCTTTTCGCTGAGATGTCTTATTGGCAACCAGAATACGAACAGTGAGTTTTGATTTAATTTTAAAGCAACGTTTAGTTTTTAAGTATAATGGGCAAATAACACAACTGTGGGGGGGGGGAGTTAACTACCCAGTGACCCTGGAGATATAGTTGCTAGACCGTTCCGCTATACCGAAGAAAACGGCTTTTTTAGAATTTTGGTCGGAAATATTTGGAAAATTAGGAACTAAAGAGCAGGGCTAAATGCCCTCCAGTAGTTTTTTTACTCTTAAGAGGGCACTGCTCGTAAGGACTTTGTCGATAAACTCTGCCCCGAGGCGAAATACCTGAACTTAACAAATCGGCTTCAGAATAGAAACTTGTTGTTAAGTCAAAGCGTGCAGCGAATAAAATTGTAAAGAATGCTAAGAACAGTACTTCAGGTATCTCAGTGAGTGTGAAATCCCTTCTGTTTATAGGGGTTTTTAAAAGCATACCGACCGAATACGATGAGAATCAAGTCAAATCTCTCATACCAAACTGCAAGAAAGTTTCACAGTGCGGAAAGTCCCGAGTGTCCAAGGTCTACTTTAAGTCGAAACGAAACCTGGATCAGTTCTTGAAAGTGTCTGTGAAAGTTGGCTACGAAAAGCTTTCTACACAAGCATTTGTATATCTCACAAATCGTTGTTTCTCGTGTCATAAAACTGGGCATCTGGCGTCGCAGTGCTCCAATCGGGCCCTCTGCTCTCGCTGTGAACCATGCGATCACACCTCTAACAGTGCCTCTCCGTGTTTGGAAAAATGTTCTTTCTATAATGTAAAGTTGCCGGCCATACTTGTTACAGTGTAAAGTATCCAGATAACAATAGTCAACTAGCAAAACCCACGGTACGGTATGATCTGTCTACTACTGCGCAAGCTGTACTTTCGTGGAATACTAATGGTGTACTTTCAGTCAAACTTCCTGTGATAAAAGGTTTACTTTCGAGCTGTGACGAATTGTGCTTGCAAGACCATTTTTTTGACGAATCATAGTTTAGACCTTCTGAAAATCGAAAATAATTTTAGTCGGTGCCCGCTAAACGATCAGCTTCTAGTGGCCGCTCCTTGGGTGGTATTGCAATGCTTGTTAGGACCTTGTGCCGGTCGAGTAACTTTGATTTATGTGATTGTTTTTCTTGCTGTCCGTATAAAAGAGTATATTATTGTAATTGTCTATCTCCCGACAGATTACCGCAATGACCGATTGGAGTTTTTAGTTACTTCTGCATGTGAGAAACTAGGGTCTTGCCTTTCAAAGATTCGCCAGTTAGATAAGTGTTTTATTATCATAGGAGATTTTAACTGTAATTTAACCGACGCCTCGTTATTGCATACTTCTGTTTTGTCTGGTATTTTTTTACGATTGGCTTAGGATCTTGCCGAAACATCTCGATTACAGCTACACACACCATTCAAGTCACGTGTCGAACCTTGACCATGCAGTTTCTTCTGCAAATCTCCAAATACGACCTGTTCACGTCGTTACTGACTTCCAACTATCAAACCACCTTCCAATATCTGCATCTATTTCTTGTCCTTCTGCTCAGTCTACTCCCACCCCATAGCCACGTCAGCCTCGCGTCTAGTTTTACCGGGTTTGGAAAAACATCCAAGGTGATCTTTTCGCGACAGTTAGTAATTCTGTCCTTCATAAAATTCATGTTCCGTTCCAGCTGCTCATGAGAAATCCGCAAGCTGATGCAAATGAAATACGGGTGTTGTCAGATATCTATCTTGCACAAATTTGCCATGCCCTGTGATGCGCAGAAAAAGCCGCTATACCTCTTAAATCTGTACGTCAGGGTGTCACGAAGCATTGGTTCAGTAATCCAAGCCTAGTTGAAGCTTGGAGAAAATCCAAACTTTGGTATCATTTGTGGCTCCAGTGTGACCGTCCTCGCTCTGGCTGGGTTTCTGACATTCGTCTTTCTACCAAAAGAAAGTTTGCAAGAGAACTACCTATCCACATGAACCAGATAGTTGAAGAGATGTCCCAGCAAGCTTCTCTGTCCTAACCTTCCTTCTGGAGAAACGTATAAAAAGATTCTCTTGGCGCCTGCCTATATGCTCAAATTGTTCCTGACTCCGAGTACTTCTCTGCTGAATTCTACCCGCCATATGCTGCCCTATATTCCGGATATGAAGATAAGCTTGATAAATTTCTGTCTAGTTGTCTAACCGACAATTTTGTTGTTTAGGTTGATTCTGTACTGTGAGCAATCCAACGCCTAAAGCGTAAGAAATCTTCTCGCATGGACAAAGTTAACGCTCTTCACATTCTGCATGGAAGCAAGCTGCTGGTAAACCATATTGTTCTTTTGATGCAGGTGATTGTTACCCAAGGACTTGTAGCTTCTTATCTCTTGATTAGAGATCTCAATCCAATTCCAAAGAAAGGTAAACTCGCCACCCAGTGCTTGTCTTTCCGCCTTATAATGGTGGCTACTACTTTCTGTAAGCTTTTAGAACTTCTCCTCATTGACCATCTGAACGCCAAATGCTATGTTCCACCTTACCAATTTAGATTCCAGCCACGTCTTGGATGTGCCCACGCTTTGTTGGTTGTCGTGAACGCATTGATCGATGCTGATGCATCAGGTGAAACTCTCGTGTTAGCCGGGCACGATGTTCGTAAAGCGTTCGATTCTCTCATTCACGCCGCTATACTGCTCCGTGCAGTAAGACGTGGAATGAGCCCTTCATATATCAGAGCCCTTCAAGACATGTATTCTTGTCTTAAAGTTCGCCTAATACTTCACCCATTAGCTAAAGCTGACGGCTCTCAAGTCTACGTACCAACCCCTAATATTTTTGTCAATGTCGAAAAAGGTACCCGCCAAGGTGCTGTTTCTTCCCCTTCATTCTTCGATAATGGAGTTCTAAATGCTCAGTCAGCTGTTCCTACATCTTTCATCTTTACCGGTCTGGATTTATCTCTCGTATACTATGCAGACGACATTCTAAATTTGAGCCCCGCAATTCAGCGCATTAGCGAGATATTCGCGACGCTACAATCTGAGTGTGCAAAAATAGGTTTTCAGTTCAATGCTGAAAAGTCCGAGGTTGCATTCTTCAACTGGGAGCGAGTGTCGCCTGGGGATAATCCTCTCGGAAATAGTAGGATTAAGCCAGTAGATCATATCACCTACCGTGGTCTTCCCACGGTATTGGGAAGGCCATTATTGACGAACCTTCCCATTGGTTCGTCAATAATGCACTCGCGTCAACTACGTTGAACGTAGAGTTGGGTTATCATAATCTTTTTTTGTAGCGAATAAGTTAATCTTCTACCGCCCTCTTCTATCGAAACTTTTCAACTCTGTCGCTCTTCAATATTATCTATACATATTACCGTTTTAGAAAAGGCCCAAAAAATCTGACAAGTCAAACATTCGTTCAGTTTTCTTCCGGTTCGCAAAATATCTTTTACGTTTTCCCCCTTGGGCCCGCAACTCTTATCTAATTAGAAAATTCAGCATTGCTGACCCCATTATAACTGTAAAATAACAAATTTGTGCTTATAATTCCCGTTTAACGAAGTTGAACCATCCCTGGTCGTCGGTACTTGGCCCAGTAGTTAAGATGTATTTGTTGTGGTTTTTTTAAGTGTTTGTTTTCGTGCTTAGTGTAATTGTTGTAATTTTTAAACTGATTGACTATTTAGTCTCTTTTCGTACGTGTTCAATTTAAGTGACGCTGGTTATTCTCAATCTTTGTGTCAATTTTTCTCTTATAATATATTGCGTATATTACTAATAATTTAACTGTTTATTAATTATCCATTATTTTAAGCATATTTTTTAAAGTAAAGATGTAAAAAATCCGTGATTGAATAATCTCCTTGTTTCTGATATTTATGTATATCGGAGCAAATGAATCATTGTTGAGAGTGATCTGATTTACAGACCAACGGGCGAAAGTGTCTTTTAATTGTTTTACCGTTTCTTGTCATATTTACACTAGTTGGTATGATTATCTACTGTATATTTGTAATTCACTGATATTTATTTGAGTTAATTTTTTTCAACAATTGCGGCTTGATGCTCATACTGCTTATGTTTGTACAGTATTTGGGAGTTAAAAAAAAATGTCACGCAACCTGCAGTGCAGTGTATAATTCAGTTTTCTTTCTCGTCTTTGCAATTTGTTCTAAGGGCTGATGTAGATCTTAGCTCCAGCGTTCGTCAGTAAACACCATCCATTATAATTGCTAATTTTATGTGTGCTGAACAAAATGAACAAAATAAGGGTGAACGATCACCTTTCTATATAAACCTTAAATGCCCTCAGGGCAAAACTTACAACCCTTTGCATTGAGGGCTGTAAGGGGGATTTGTCATCCTCAAAGACATAATTTCTGTGTCTTTCAACTACTTTAAGCCAAATGGCTATCTCAAAATTTTAATTGAATGCGTTTGGGTAAATATTGGGCGTGGGAGGGGGTTAGTTGCCCTCCAATCACTTTCGATTGGATTGCCCTCCAAACTCTTAACTAAACTAAACTAGAACTCTAACAAAACTCTAAGCTAAGACTCTAAGCTAAAACTCTGAACTCCTAACTAAAACTAAACTAAACTAGAACTCTAACAAAAAGTCTAAGCTAAGACTCTAAGTTAAAACTCTAAAGTCTTAACTAAAACTAAACTAAAACTCTAAGATAAGTCTCTAAGGTAAAACTCAAAACTCTTGACTATATCTAAACTAAACTAGAACTCTAACAAAAACTATAAGCTAAGACTCTAAGCTAAAACTCTAAACTCTTAACTATTACTAAACTAAACCTCATCTCTAACAAAAACTCTAAGCTAAGACTCTAAGCTAAAACTCTAAACTATTACCTAAAACTAAACTAAACTAGAGCTTCAACAAAAACTCTAAGCTAAGACTCCAAGCTAAAACTTTAAACTCTTAACTATAACTTAACTAAACTATAACTTTAACTAAAACTCTAAGCTATGACTCTAAGATAAAACTATAAATTCTTAAATATAACTAAACTAAACTACAACTCTAAGCTAAGACTTTAAGGTAAAACTCTAAACTATTTACTAAAACCAAACGAAACTAGAACTCTAATAAAAACTCTAAGCTAAGACTCTAAGCTAAAACTCTAAACTCTTAACTATTACTAAACTAAACTTCAACTCTAACTAAAACTCTAAGCTAAGACTCTATGCTAACAACTCTAAACTCTTACCTAAAACTAGACTAAAATAGAACTCTAACTAAAACTCTAAGCTAAGACTTTAAGCTAAAAACTCTAAACTCTTAATTAAAACTAAACTAAACTAGAGCTCTATTAAAAACTCTAAGCTAAGACTCTAAGCTAAAAAACTCTAAACTCTTAACTAAAACTAAACTAAACTAAAACTCTAAGCTAAGTCTCTAAGGTAAAACTCCAAACTCTTAACTATAACTAAACTAAACTAGAACTCTAACAAAAACTCTAAGCTAAGACTCTAAGCTAAAACTCTCAACTCTTAACTATTACTAAACTAAACTTCAACTATAACAAAAACTCTAAGCTAAGACTCTAAGCTAAAACTCTAAACTCATAACTAAAAATAAACTAAAATAGAACTCTAACAAAAACTCTAAGCTAAGACTCTAAGCTAAAATTCTAAACTCTTAACTAAAACTAAACTAAACTAGAACTCTAACTAAAACTCTAAGCTAAGACTCTAAGGTAAAACACCAAACTCTTAACTAAAACTAAACTAAACTAGAATTCTAACTGAAACTCAAAGGTAAAACATCAAACTCTTAAGTAAAACTAAACTAAAGTAGAACTCTAACAAAAACTCTAAGCTAAGACTCTAAGGTAAAAATATAAACTGTGAACTAAAACTAAACTAAACTAGAACTCTAACAAATACTCTAATCTAAGACTCTAAGCTAAAACTCGAAACTCTTAACTAAAACTTAACCAAACTACAACTTTAAGTAAAACTCTAAGCTATGACTCTAAGTTAAAACTCTAAATTCTTAACTAAAACTAAACTAGAACTCTAACTAAAACTCTGAGCTAAGACTCTAAGCTAAAAACTCTAAACTCTTAACTAAAACTAAACTAAACTAAAACTCTAAGCTAAGTCTCTAGGGTAAAACTCCAAACTCTTAACTGCAACAAAACTAAACTAGAACTCTAACAAAAACCCTAAGCTAAGACTCTAAGCTAAAACTCTAAACTCTTAACTATAACTAAACTAAACTTCAACTCTAGCAAAAACTCTAAACTTCAACTCTAAGCTAAGACTGTAAAGTAAAACTCTAAACTCTTAACTAAAACCAAACTAAACTAGAACTCTAAAAAAAACTCTAAGCTAAGACTCTAAGCTAAAACTCTAAACTCTTAACTATTACTAAACTAAACTTCAACTCTAACTAAAATTCTAAGCTAAGACTCTAAGCTAAAACTCTAAACTCTTAACTAAAACAAAACTAAACTAGAACTTCAACAAAAACTCTAAGCTAAGACTCTAAGCTAAAAACTCTAAACTATTAACTAAAACTAAACTGAACTAGAACTCTAACTAAAACAGTAATTTAAGACTCTAATATAAAACTCTAAACTCGTAACTAAAACTAAACTAAACTAGAACTTCGACAACAACTCAAAGCTAAGACTACAAGGTATAAACTCTTAACTAAAACTAAACTAAACTAGAACTCTAACAAAAAATCGAAGCTAAAACTCTAAGGTAAAACTCTAAACTCTTAACTAAAACTAAACTAAACTAAAATTTCAACAAAAACTCTAAGCTAAGACTCTAAGCTAAAACTATAAACTCTTAACTAAAACTAAACTAAACTAGAACTCTAACAAAAACTCTAAGCTAAGACTCTATGCTAAAAACTCTAAACTCTTAACTAAAATTAAACTCAACTAGAACTCTAACAAAACTCTAAGCTAAAACTCTATGCTAAAACTCTAAACTCTTAACTAAAACTAAACTAAACTAGAACTCTAACAAAAACTCTAAGATAAGACTCTAAGGTAAAAACTCTGAACTCCTAACTATAACTGAACTTCAACTCTAAGCTAAGACTGTAAGGTAAAACTCTAAACTCTTAAATATAACTACAATACACCATACCTTTAACTAAAACTCTAAGCTGAGAATCTAAGCTGAAATTCTAAATTCTTTACTAATATTAAACTAAACTTCAATTGTAAGCTAAGACTGTATGGTAAAACTCTAAAGTCTTAACCAGACCTACACTATAACCCTGACTAGTTCTATAAGCCTAGATTCTAAAGAAAAACTCTAAACTCTTAACTATAACTAAACTAAACTTCCACACTAACTAAAACCGCAAGCTAATAATATAGGCTAAAACTCTAAACTCTTAACTAAAACTAAACTAAACTAGAACTTAAACAAAAACTATAACTATAAGCTACTATAAGCTTATAGTAGTTACTATTAAGCTACTATAAAACTATAAGCTAAGACTCTAAGGTAAAACTCTAAACTCTTAACTATTAACTAAACTAAACTTCAATTTCAACAAAAAATCTAAGCTAAAACTTTAAGCTAAAACTCTAAACTCGTAACTAAAACTAAACTAAACTAGAACTCTAACTAAAACTCTAAGCTAAGACTGTAAGCTAAAAACTCTAAAATTTGAACTAAAACTAAACTAAACTAGAACTCTAACAAAAACTCTTAGCTAAAAAACTCTAAAATCTTAACTAAAACTAAACTAAACTAAAACTCTAAGCTAAGTCTCTAAGGTAAAACTACAAACTCTTAACTAAAACTAAACTAAACTAAAACTCTAACAAAAACTCTAAGCTAAGACTCAACTAAAACTCGAAAATATTAACTAAAACTAAACTGAACTAGAGCTCTAGCAAAAACTCTACGCTATGATTCTAAGCTAAAACTCTAAACTCTTAACTAAAACTAAACTAAACTTCAACTCTAACTAAAACTCTAAACTAAGACTCTAAGCTAAAACTCTAAACTCTTAACTAGATATAAACTAAACTAGAACTTCAACAAAAACTCTAAGCTAATACTGTAAGCAAAAACTCTAAACTCTTAACTAAAACTAAACTAAACTAGAACTCTAACAAAAACTCTAAGCTAAAACTCCTTGCTAAAACTCTTGATTCTCTACTCAAAACTGAACTAGAATTCTAATTAAAACTCTAAGTCTAAGCTAAAACTCTTAACTATAACTAAACTAAACTAGAACTCTAACTAAACTCTATGCTGAGACTCTAAGCTAAAATTCTAAACTCTTAACTAAAACTAAACTAAACTAGAACTCTAACAAAAACTCTAAGATAAGACTCTAAGGTAAAAACTCTGAACTCCTAACTATAACTGAACTTCAACTCTAAGCTAAGACTATAAGGTAAAACTCTAAACTCTTAACTAAAACTTAACTAAACTAGAAATTTAACTAAAACTCTAGGCTATGACTCTAAGCTAAAACTATAAATTCTTAACTATAACTAAACTAAACTTCAACTCTAAGCTAAGACTGTAAGATAAAACTCTAAACTCTTAACTAAAACCAAACGAAACTAGAACTCTAACAAAAACTCCAAGCTAAGACTCTAAGCTAAAGATCTAGACTCTTAACTATTACTAAACTTCAACTCTAACTAAAACTCTAAGCTAAGACTCTAGGCTAAATATCTAAACTCTTAACTAACACTAAACTAAACTAGAACTTCAACAAAACTCTAAGCTAAGACTCTAAGCTAAAAACTCTAAACTCTTAACTGAAACTAAACTAAACTATATCTCTAGCAAAAACATTATGCTAAGACTCTAAGCTACAAATCTAAACTCTTAACTAAAACTAAACTAAACTTCAACTCTAACTAAAACTCTAAACTAAGACTCTAAGCTACAACTCTAAACTCTTAACTAAAACTAAACTAAACTAGAACTTCAACAAAAACTCTAGGCTAAGACTCTAAGCAAAAACTCTAAACTCTTAACTAAACTAAACTAGAACTCTAACAAAGATTCTAAGCTAAAACTCTGCTAAAACTCTAGACTCTTAACTAAAACTAAACTGAACTAGAAATTTAATTAATACTCCAAGCCTGAGATAAAACTCTTAACTATAACTAAACTAAACTAGAACTCTAACTAAACTTTATGCTGAGACTCTAAGCTAAAACTCTAAACTCTTAACTAAAACTAAACTAAACTAGAACTCTAAAAAAAACTCTAAGCCAAGACTCTAAGGTAAAAACTCTAAACTCTTAACTATAACTAAACTGAACTTCAACTCTAAGCTAAGATTCTAAGGTAAAGTTCTAAACTCTGAACTAAAACTAAACTAAACTATAAATTTAACTAAAACTCTAAGCTGTGAATCTAAGCTAAAACTCTAAATTCTTAACTAATACTAAACTAAACTTCAACTCTAAGCTAAGAATGTAAGGTAAAACTCTAAACTCTTAACTAAAACCAAACAAAACTAGAACTCTAGCAAGAACTCTAAGCTAAGACTCTCAGCTAAAATTCTAAACTCTTAACTATTACTAAACTAAACTTCAACTTTAACTAAAACTCTAAGCTAAGTCTCTAGTCTAAAACCCTAAACTATTAACTAAAACCTAAACTAAACTATAACTTGAACAAAAACTATAAGCTAAGACTATAAGCTAAAAACTCAATACTCTTAACAAAAACTAAATTAGAACTATAAGTCTAACAAAAACTCAAAGCTAAAACTCTAAAATAAAACTCTACGCCAATGGTTTAAAGAAAAAACCGGATAAATGTTTGATAATTTCTAAGTCTAAAAACTTTAGTCCTAAAAAACTAAAAAAAAATTCAAAAATGGGAGGGAGGAAGGGAGGGGCTCGGGGCTTTGGGGTCCTGGGGGGTCTTTGGGGGCTTGGGGGCATTAGGGGGTCTGGGGGCCTTTGGGGGACTGGGGAGTTCCCTCGGGGTCGGGGTAGGGGGGTCGGGGGCCTTTGGGGTAGGGGTAGGGGGTTGTTGGTGTAGGGGACCTCACAACACTGTTCAAATGGAACTTGTGTATTATAACGACCACAGAGTTTCACCCTCAAATCATCTTCTAAATCATCTTCTAAAATCATCTTCTAAAATACCTCAAACGGTTCCGCTTAAATCATCTTCTAAAATGTCTCAAAACGGTTTCGCCCAAATAATCTCTAAACGTAATTTATGCGTGTTCCGTTTGTTTTGGCATCCCTGCACTGTCACATTTGAAATTCCTAAGAAACCCTTTCCCGCGTTAATCTCTTCATCTCATAAATGTTCCTAGCTACACTATTAAGGTTTCGTTAGAATATCAATTTATCTCTCCGACTTAAAGATCAGTGAAGCCGTATTTAAAAATAGAATTTCTATCTCTTTAGACTCCCGCATAATTCCATGATAACAAGTGATGTCATTTCTAATTCCTAACACTAAAGATCAACGAAGCCTTATTTAAAAATAGAATATTAATTTTTCTCTCTGACCTAAAGAGCATTTATCCCTCAGACCTAAGATCAAAGAAGCCACATTTGTTTCTTTATTCCCCTTTCGTGTATCAATAATTCCCCTCGATTATGTAAATCAAGTTCTCAGAAATTTAGTTCCCCTCTTGTGGATCAATACATTGTCTATATGGTTAGGCACATGCGCACTCAATTGTAGGTGGCAGCAGGGGTGAGGGGTGGGAGTCATTATGTCCTTCCTACTAACGTTTCTGTAGCAAGGCTTCTTTTTCCGGGGGCAGGCTGCTGGTCTACCGCCCAACCCTCCTCCTGTATCCAGGCTTGGGACTGGCTGTATGTCTACAGGCGGAGTTGTCTCCCTAGCCTATCCCAAGTCTATTCATAATTGAAAATATAGGTTTATTAAGATTTATCTTTTGGTTATTTTAAACTTACCAGGTTTTTAGGGAATGTTGAGCCGTGAAAATAAATAAGCGAAACTATTTAGTGGAATCATTCTTAAGGGAATCACATACCCTAAAATTATTTCGCGAGCCTCAGCGTAGGCTGTCAGTCTCAAAGACAAAGGGTCCATTCGGGAATTCTCCCATGTGACTAGTCGCCATCGAGAGAATCTGAATCTTCACTCATCCGATTGATTCTGAAAGAATCTCATCGAGAATCTGTGGTTTCACTATGAAACTTGATAAAAAATTAGTGAAATTTTGCATCCCCTTTGTCGGCAAAATTTTCAATAAAAGAGGGTAACACCACAGGGAACTCTCAGTGAAGGACTCTGTTTAATCAAAAACAAGATTCACACTTATAATGATGTACGCTTCATTAAAACTGTATATTTCTATTTCCGGGACAAAACGAGGGAAGTTAAATTGTTTTTCTAAGATTTACGGGAAAGCAGGTGTCGACTTCTAATTTTTTGTCAGTTATTTGGATCCCTTACTCAAGCTCTACAATCTACGGCAAGATCACCCAACCAATTCTAGCAATTTTGGATATACAAACTGAAAAAAAGTTTATAATGGACGACATAGGGTAATCCTTTCAGGTATTAAATAAAAAACAAGTTTTTTAATTGAATGCAAGGAGCGACATTAATACTTAAAACGAACAGAAAATTATTCCGTATATGAAAGGGGCTGTCCCCTCCTGAACACCCCGCTCTTTACGCTAAAGTTTTTTATTGTTTTAAAAAATAGAGTTGTGAGAAAAAGTCAAACTTTAGCGTAAAGAGCGGGGCGTTGAGGAGGGGACAACCCTTTCACATATGGAATAATTTCTGTTCATTTTATGATTTATTGTCGCTCGTTACTTTCAGTTGAAAAAACTTGTTTCTTTTATTTAATTTCTGAACGTTTTTTAATTAATGCAGGTTTTGAATTTGGCTCACCGTACATGAATAATTAAAACGAAATTTGCATATTAGTTTTACTTTTTGTTTAAACTAATAATAAACTTATTATAACTTAAGTTTGATTTTTGTTCGATTTACTTAGGAATGACTCCTGAATCACAAAGGATGTTTATTTAGAATAATAACCTCTTTTAAAAGTTAAAAAAAAACTTTAGCGTAAGAGCGAGCTAATGAGGAGAGAAAACTCCCCTTATATACGTAATAGTTTCTTTTAGTTTTAAGTTTTAATATTGTTCCTTACTTTCAGCAGAAAAAACTCGTTTTTTTATTTAATTTCTGTTTTTTTTAAATAATTCTGGGAAATCCAGCACCCCTTCATGGAAATTATCTTCCCCCATGAAAGATTCCTCCATGCGAAGATACTGCCACATAATTTCAAGCCTCCGAAATCCCGCCCCACTAGAAAAATCCCCCCTGAAAACGACTGTATACTTCCCAATAACCTAATATATATATATATATATATATATATATATATATATATATATATATATATATATATATATATATATATATATATATATATATATATATATATATATATATATATATATATATATATATATATATATATATATATATATATATATATATATATGGACAATTCTTCTGGGATTGGTATGTTTTGATGGGCGTCTTTGGGCTGAAAAACCTCTTCCTAGCTAATTTATCTATTACGGGTTGCCTCCCCGTAGTAGCATAATATTTGTAGGCATGAATATATAATTAGTCAGAGGTAATAGGCTTGAGATTGTCTGTGCAGGATTTCGACTCTTGTTGATAGAAGAGCATCGCCAAGTGCTGAAAACCATGTTGTGACCAGGATGGGCCCAGGATTGCACAAAGCCTCCATTCTTGGAGGTCCCAGGGACTTCTTGCTGTCCGGTTCTAAGCCGGCTTAAGCACTTTGGTGTAGACTTGAGAAGATATGTTGATCCCCGTCCTGCGCTGGTATCCGGGATCATTGCTTTTCCTGAGGCGAAAAAAATTTCAATGATTTAAAGAACATGAAAATTGGAACTTGGAATGTTACGACGTTAAAAAATGACTATCGTATTTATATTTTGACTGACGAATTCAGACGATTCGAATTGGATTTATTAGGAGTTACAGAGACTGATATACCAGGGGTAGGAAGAGTGGAATTAGGTGATATAGAATTTGTTTACTCAGGCAGGAAGGATGGGTTACATAGACAGGGAGTAGAGTTCATGATGAATAAGGAAGCTGCTAAGTCTTGTTTAGGCTGAGAAGTTATTAATAATAGAATAATAATTTCTAAGCTTATGACTAAAAATTTCAAGATCTCAGTTCTAGCAGTGCACGCCCCTGCAGAGCCGACTAATGGAGATACTAGTGACTCAGATGAATTTTATTTAGAGTTACAGGAGCAAAAAAACATGTTCCCAGGTAGAAATATGATGTTATTGCTGGGAGATTTTAACGCCCAGGTTGGTAGAAATAAGGATAGATGGTATCCCAGCTTAGGTAAATTTGGTGTAGGAAAAGAAAACAGTAATGGATACAGACTTTTGCAATTTTGTAGGTATAACAATCTAGTTATAACCAATACGGTGTTTGGTCATAAAATGGCTCATAAGCTAACATGGTATTCACGTGATGGTAAGACAGCAAACCTTATTGATTATGCTATAGAAAACCGAAGACTGGCAGGATCAATACAAGTTACTAGGGTATATAGGAGTGCTGTTATTGATGTTAAAAGTAAAGATCACCATCTAGTAGTGTCAAGGGTTAATTTAAAGCTGAAATATCGGAAGGGTAATTACCTCCCGGGAAGTTATGATGCTAGTAGACTCCAGGATGAGAATTTGACAGAAATTTTCCAGGAACAGTTGAATGCTAAATTTGAGATTTTAAAATTTGATAATGTGGAAGATGGTTGGAATAATTCTAGAAAAATAATTTGTGAAATTGCTGAAGTCTTAGGGAAGAAAGCTAGAACTGCAGCTAAAAATATTAGTGAAAGAGCTTTATGTTTAATAGAAAGGAGAAAGAACTTGTACAAGAATTATCTGAGTGATAGATCGCATGAAAACAAAAGAAATGTAAAGAAAGTGGAGAAAACTTTGAAATATGAACTAAGGAGGTGTGAAGTGGAGGCCATGGATAAAATTGCCGAGGACTTAGAAGATGCAGCTAGACGGCATAATAGTAAAATATTGTACTGGCACGTTAACAAATTGAGAGGTAGTAGTCAATTCAGACTTGTCCCAGTTAAAGATAGGAATGGGGTGGCAATTAGCGATAAGGCAAAAGCTAAAGCGAGATGGGCCAAACATTTTGAGAATTTACTTAACCGAGATAAAGTTGCAGGAAAAAATATAGAGGAAAATGAAAAAGTTTGTGATACCTTGGATGTGAAGGAAGATTTGTTTTGTGAGGAGGAATTAGAAACAGTACTAAAAGGATTAAAGAATAATAAGGCTCCAGGTGCTGATAGGGTAGTAAATGAGTTTCTTAAATATGGTGGCTCTGAGGTTAGACATAAGTTATTGAAGATTATGAATATGGTTTTTGAAAAAGGAGAAGTACCTAACGATTTTAGGAAAACCTTAATTAAGCCACTTTATAAGAAAGGTGATAAAAGTGAGTGTGGTAATTATCGAGGCATTAGTCTGGTCTCTGTAGGTAGCAAATTGCTTAGTAATATGATACTTTTTAGACTGAGAGATGCCGTTGACAGAGTTTTAAGAGAAGAGCAGTGCGGTTTTAGAAAAAGTAGAGGATGTGTTGACCAAATTTTCACTCTTAGGTTAATAATTGAGAAGTGCCTGAGTTGTCAAACACCTTTGGTCCTCAGTTTTATAGATTATGAGCAAGCTTTTGATTTTGTTGATTGAAGAGCTTTAGTAAAGGTTTTATCCTTGTATGGTATACAAGAAAAATATATTAAAGTGATTAGTGATATGTACGAGAATAACACTGCTGCGGTTAATGTAGTAAATGAGGTTAGCAGCTTGTTTTGTATTAAATCATGAGTTAAGCAGTGTTGTGTTATATCCCCCTTTATATTTATTATTTTGATGGACTTTGTTTTAAGGAGCACAAGAAAGGCAATGGGAGACCACGTAATCAAATGGGGAGGAAAAAGTCCCCTGGACTTGGATTATGCTGATGATTTAAGCATCCTAGATGAAAGTGTGAGCAAAATGAATGAAGTTTTAGAGGTTTTGCGAGTTCAGGGTGCTAGTATTGGTTTGAAAATTAATCTTAGGAAGACTAAGTCACTAAGGCTAGGAATAAGTGAAGATGAAAAGGTGATGTTGGGTAATGAAAACATTGATCAGGTGGGCAGTTTCACTTACCTTGGTAGTATTACTAGTAAAGATGGTGGGAGCAGTGAAGATGTTAAAAATAGAATAGCCAAGGCTCAGGGTGTTTTTTCACAGTTAAAAAAGTCTGGAAGAATAGGAAGATAAGTCTGCAAACCAAGATTAGAATCTTAGAAGCTACAGTGATGACAGTGGTCAAATATGGCTCTGAAGCATGGACGCTCCGAAAAGCGGATGAAGATTTGCTAGATGTTTTCCAGAGAAATTGCTTAAGGATTGTTCTGGGTACCCGGCTGACTGACCGTATTTCAAACAATAGGCCATACGAAAAATGTGGTTCAATACCGCTTTCTAGGTCTATAATGAAAGAAAGGTTGAGGTGGTTAGGGCATGTTGTGCGGATGAAGGATGACAGATTGCCGAAGATTGTTCTTTTCGGCCAACCATCTAGGGCTAAACGGAAAGCAGGTCGCCCTCGTCTGGAGTGGGAGAGCATCATAAACAAAGATTTAAAGGGAATGGGAACTTCGTGGGCGGTTATAAAAAGGGAGGCTTTGAATAGACTGGGGTGGAGGAGGAGCATGCGTAACTGTGTTGGCCTCAGGCGGCTTGGTGCTGCGATGAGTTGTTAGTAGTATATATATATATATATATATATATATATATATATATATATATATATATATATATATATATATATATATATATATATATATATATATCTGTGTAAGCATAAATAATTTCTGCCTAAATTATATTAACAAAAACCCCTAAAATGTGATTTATATAAAAAAATACAAAGAGTTTATTGTGAGTTCAAGCTCACGGCATATTTAGATATGACGTTTACTATTTGATTGTTATTTTATTTATTCATTGTTTTATTATGTTATTTTCTATGTTGCAATTTTGATTTTGTTGTTTCTAGAGTTGGAGATACAGTAATATGTATGGTTTTGAAAAGCTAAATTAAAGTAATGCCAAGAATGTGTGTCTCTTATATTTTCATAACAAGAAGGTGAATATTTATAATGGTGTCGCACCATATACACAACCATAATTTCTTATTTCTTATATTTCTTATAAATTTCTTATAAATTAATTTCTTATACTGTTTACGTAAGACCTGTCTATGTAAGCTAATCAGATTATTCCTTAAACGCATAACAGGAAAGTAAATTAAATAATTGTGCCTTTAAAAACCTGATTGCCTCTCCTCTGTGAAGTTCTAACCAGTAAAAATAATAAAATGTTTTGGGTTACCAGATTTTTGTAAAAGGAGTTCCTCTGTATTTGGTAAAACTGAAGTCGGTTCATGGGTGCAAAGATCCGACCCTGATGGATCCAAAGTCAAGACAGCGCCATGCTTGTTTTGTACCGGACAATTTAAAGGTATCCAAAATCGGGGATGCAAAGTGATAAGCATTGTGAACTTAAAAGATGGCTTGGAAGTCTCTTAGAAAATTTTCTATCGAGAAAAAATTCATGAAAATTACAATAGAAAGTTGCCAATAACTTTCATCAAGGTAATTAGGCTACCTCTATAATTAGTATGTACCTTTCAAAAGGATAGATATGTGCAAAAAAAAAGAAAGAAAATTAACACACGTACACATATGGGCTCTTTGTAATTTGTGTTGGTTTGACTTCTCAAATTTTCAAGGTCAAGAAACGAAAGGCTCTCAAACCACTTCCATTTTCGTTTCTTCCCTCCCTCTGATCCACTTTTTGATATCGTTTTTTTTTCTTCTGTATCAATCCCTGAGGGAACGCCATAATTTTTGACATTCTTTAACTAAAACTAAAACACAACAATTATTTTACTAGAATGTAAGTATACAGGAGCAGTCTTGACAATTTGATATACAAAGGCATATTAAGGTACTTTCACTAAATCTTATGGCAACAACAATGCTGCTAAATTCAGCATTTGTGCCCAGTTGAACAAACCTCTGTGGCGTAGATGCAAAATTCCCATCCGCAAAGAAATCTGAGTTTATGGACCAAAGGTTAGATTTTTTTTGCTGTACGGAAGCGAAAGATGGGGCATTAAGGGCACTAATTTTTAAGCGCTTAGTTTTCGATTATTGATGCCGATGGATAATAGATAGATAGATAGATAGATTTATCAGAGGCAACGCTATAGCGTTGCCGATAGTAAATGCCACAAGACTCCAAAGTTTTATTATTATTTTTTCCAGAGGCACTTCACATGGAGGAGGTTGTCGTATAAACTTTGGAGGGGGCTCATTTGATTGGAAATTGGAATTTCTAGCGCCCTTATTAAGGGTCAAAAGTGATCAGTGGGTAACTAGCCCCTTCCCCATTCCCTTTAATCCCCAAATGCATTTGAAAAAAATTTGAGATTACCATTTTGTTAAAAATAGTTAAAATAACAGATAATAAAGACTCCTAAGTCGACAGAACCCCCCAAATCCCGAGGGCAGGCATTGTGAGTTATACCCTGGGGGTATATATGGTTCTCATGGAAGGGGTACTCGTAAAAACTTCAGAGGGGGCTCATTTGATTGGAAACAGAAAGTTATAGTTCATGTTTAATTGTCAACAAAAATTGAGGGTAGTAAGCCCTCCTACCACTTCCCACCTTTCCCCCTAACCGATACGAATCTTGAGATACCCATTTTGTTAAAAATAGTTAAAATATCAGATAAGAAAAATCCCAGGGTAGACACAACCCCTCAGAGCTCAAGGGTAGGCTTTGTAAGCTATGCCCCGGGGGCGTATAAGGTTTTATGGAAGGGTGAGTAGAATGGCCCCTATTGATCGTGACAGTACACCAAATATGGGCATAGAATACTGACAGTACACCAAATATGGGCATAGAGTCATTAGGGAGAACACGTTGTTAATGGGGTCAATGACCTCTTTCTCCAGGTGTGTTTTTGGCACGCTCTCAGCGAATGTTATGATCCAGAAATAGTATTTGTTATTGTTGTTCAAGCCAAATGTTATGAGTTTCCCGGAATTTGGAACACCTGTGCTGTCGACCACAATTCACCTATCGTGAATCAATAAGTCCCCTTAGAAACAACAAATTAATTCACCTTTCTTGACAGATCAATCAACCAATGACATCATCTGTCAGACTTTAAAAATTTCCGCATAGAAACGATTCTCCAGGAATAGATCCAAGTCATTAATGTCTTTGCCTCGGAAACAACTCTTTTGGTCGAACTCCAAAGGATATTAATAGCCAAAGGCCATGGAAACAATTCTCCAAGAAACATCTTAGCGATGAATTCTTTTAGCACGGGAATCAGGTTTCTTATTAATTTCAAATGCATTAGCGCAGAGATGCCAAAAACAAAAGGAACACGCTGAATTACGTTTAGGTATTATTTGGGCGAAACTGTTGTAGACAGGTTATAGAACTATTTCGGCGAAACAGATAGAGACATTTTAAAAGATGATTTTTGAAGAGATTTTGGAAGAGGATTTGAGTGTGGTCGTTATAATACACAAGTTTCATTTGAACAGTGTTGTGAGGTCCTCTAACCCAACCCCAAAGGGTTCCGATCCCCACCACCCCAACCCCGAAGGAAGCCCCCGGTCCTCAAAGGCCCCCAAGCTCCCAAAGGGCCACCGGCACCCCCAAAGACCCACCCAGACCCCCAATGGCCATCCCCGGGCCACACATAGGCCCATCGAGCTCCCAAAGGACCAACGGGGTCCCAAAGGCCCCCCCACCTCCCCAAGGGCCCCCGGTGCCCCCCAAGGCCCCTCCAGCCCCCCCAAGGCCAACCCCGGGCCCCCCACAGGCCCCACGAGCTCCCCAACGGCCCACCGGGGCCCCCAGGCCCTCCCCCGGTCCCCAAATGTCCCCCGGGCTCCCAACTGCCCCCCCGGACCCCCCAAGGCCCACCCGGGGGCCCAAAGGCCCTCCCTGTGGCCCAAAGGCCCTCCCCCCGCCCCCAAAGGCCCCCCGGACCAGAGAAGCGCCGGGGGAAGTGCCGTGGGCCAGGAAAGTGCCAAAGGATGCGCCGCTGGGATTTGCTACAGGTCATTAAAGCGTCACAGGGGATGCGCTGAAGGAAGGCATTACAGTAAAGTGCTGCTGTATTTGCAACAGGTCTGTGCCGCAAAAAACAAAGTAAACTAAAAAGTAAAACTATCGAAATTTTATCCCCAAAACGCACACCTCCGCCCACCCCCCGTCTTCCAATAGTCCTCAAAGGTCCCCCGGGCTGTCACCAGGCCAACCAGCCTCCAACGGTCCCCCGGGCCCCCAAACACCCTCCCCCGGTCCCCAAAGGTCCACTGGGCTCCCAAAAGACCACCCCATCCTCAGGGGTCCCGGATCCCCAAACACCCTCCCTGGGCCCCAAAGGTCCTCCCCCGGTCACCATACATGCACACAAAAACTTTCACATACACACAAAAACTTACACACACACACGAAAACTTACATACACACACGAAAACTTACACACACACGCAAAAAATTACACACACACACACACAAAAAATTTCACACACACACACACAAAAACTTACACATGCACACGAAAACGTACATGAACATAAAAACTTACATTCACACAAAAACTTAAACACACACAAAAAAACAAACACACACACACACGAAAACTCAAACACACACGCAAAAAATAACAAACAAACAAAAAATAAAAAAAAAGAAAAAAAAAAACATATAAAAAATGAAAAAAAAAAAAAAACTAACACACACACACAAAAAATCTCACAAACACACACACACAAAAATCTTACACGCACACACACGAAAACTTACAAACACACACCAAAACATACACACACAAAAACATACATACATACAAACACAAAAACAACACACACAAACACACAACAAAAAACAAAACTAAAAAACAAACACACTTACACACACACAAACACACACACACACACAAAAACTAACAAATAAAAAGATATTTATTATATAAAGCCTCAAAATCTTATACAATAAAAAACTTAAACACACACACAAAAACTTACACACACACACAAAAACTTACATGCAAACAAAAACTTACATGCCACAAAAACTTACACACACACAAAAAACTTACACACACGCACAAAAATACACACACACACACAAAAACTTACACACACACACGAAAACTTACACACACACTCAAAAACTTACACACACACACAAAAACTTACACACACACACACACACACAAAAAAACTAAAACATTCAATATAACACTTAAATGCACACAAAAACGTATACACACACACACACACTAAAACATACACACACACCTCAAAACAAACACAAACAAAAGCTTAGACACACAAAAACTTACACACACACACACACACACAAAAACTTACACCCACACGCAAAAACTTACACACACACACACAAAAACTTACACACACACAAACTTACACACACACACACACACACACAAACTAAAACACACACTCACACAATTACACACACACACAAAAACTTACACACACACACACGAAAACATACTCACACACAAAAACTAAAACACACGCACAAAAAATTACACACACATAAGAAAACTAACACACACACACACACTAAAACTAAGTAAAACACACGAAAACTTACACACACACACGCCAAAACTTACACACACACAAAAACTTACACACACACAAACACACACACACAAACTAACACAAGCACACGAAAACTTACATGCACATAAAAACTTACATGCACACAAAAACTTACACACACGCGCAGAAACTTACACGCACACACAAAAACTTACACACACACACGAAAACTTACACACACACACGAAAACTTACACACTAAAAAGCTGGCAAACCTTTTCCTATAAAGTGGCCAAACACGTTTTGGGAGTATAGTCAAGGTTGTATAAGACAACCAGACTGGGTTTTTGTTATTGATATCAACTGTACAAGAATGTGCAGCATAGCTTCAAGTGCACATTTAAAAAAAACTGGCAACCTATAAAGTGGTCCAACATGTTTTGAGAGTATAGTCAAAATTATATAACACAACCAGAGTGGTTTTTGAGGCAACATCCGTTTTTCAGGAGCCAATCAGAGACAGCGGAGGTTGCTCAATATACGATAAGTTTATTGATGATTGGGTTCAAATAAAAAGGAGTGATTTACATTCGTCCTTGAGATTTTGTATATAATGGCCATGCATTACGATTAAATTTCCATAATGTTTTAACATACCATGGATAATACACTAAATATTATTGACTTTGAAGTTATGCCTAGTTCGATTTATAATGTGAGTACAGCTTGGTAAATTTCCTAATTTATTTCCAAATAGAATAATTTTACCATCTCTCCAGTAAATTCAAATCTCAGGGGGCATAACCCTGCCCCCCAACAATACAAACCCTACAATATGAAGATTATAGTCGCTAGAAAACGTGAAATACATAGGCCTACTTTTTTCTATTATGTAAATCTAACCGCCCTCCACTCCTCTGTTTACGAGTTTAATTCATTAGATTTAGTTCTTTTCCTTCAAAAATGTCAGTTTCCCTATTCATTCTATTAAAATGCGCTTTCTTTATCTGCTTAAATAGAACCATCTGTGTTACAAGAAAGGGTCGGTTTTGGAACCACACTTCGCACGCTCGTGCTATCACATAGATTAATAACACATGTGTTTGTCTCATTCATGACACTTGGAAAATAGAGTTAAAGTTGTTAAAGTTGTAGGTAAAGTTGTCA
>NC_142801.1:14412048-14544548 GCF_049724085.1 Artemia sp. Qi Xiang Cuo
TCACTAGCCTGCTTTGGTGTCACTTTTGTCAATATTCACTGAACCTGATCATGTATCACTTACCTTGCTATTGGTAGGGGGTTATTCACTTGCAGCAACTGCCTGCGTTGAAAAACAGGAATCAAAATAATGCAACTATGCTTTGTCATACAGCAATTAAAGTGCATATACAACACAATTATAAGAAATAATACATTTTTACATTATAACATGTTCCATACCTCCAGATATAGAAATTTAATCAGATAAAATATCAAGATAGATAAGGATAATAAAACGAATTAAATCGAAAAAAGTTTAATTCTAAAATAAAATAATATAGGAGGGGGCATCATGGCCTTCAAGATTAAAATAATATTGAGCCATCTACCATTTATCTTGCTTATTATAGCGGTTAATCACCAGCAACACCTGCCATTAGTTATAAACAGGAACCAGAATGATCAAATACCTTATCAAACAACAATAACAATGTTTATACAAGTCAATTATGATAAATAATACATTTAACCTGTAACCTGTCACCTAGATCAAATTATAAACAAATCAGGCAACTCTAAAAAAAATAAAGCATGCAGGAAAAAAAAATAGGGAATGAAGCAAACCAGTAGTCTTAGCAAAATTACTTAATAAGTTTGTGCTTAGTCAACCATGCCAAATAAAGGAAAACAGTGGAGAGATAACTAGTCAATTGTCTGAGAAGGGGCTAACCTAGGTTTCTGTAGCCTAATTATAGCATTTTCTGGGCTAGGTACAGATTCCTTTCCTTTACATTTCCTTTCTGCTTTGCCTGGGCTGCTGGTAACTGCTGACATTGTGGGAAGGAATGAACCTTCTCTATTTAGGTTTTCAACTGACTTATTTTGGCTACAGGCTGCATTTTGAAAATGTCTTGGTGCTAAGTTATAAAACAGTTCACAAATAGATGTAATAGCCTTACTTAGATTAGAGATCTGCTTTGCAACACCTTCAAACATGGCCATGTACCTCATTTTGAGTTCCTCAACTGGAGGTTGATTAGGAGTCAGTGGGGGGAAAGAGTCTGTGTGTACTCTGGGGATGTGTTCTGTATATTTAGGAAGTCCTTTTTTCAAAACCTCAGTAGCAGTCCTCATGGGGACATTACTGGTGAAAGAGTAAGTTACAATTGCTTTCTTCTCTATGAATACTGGGCACCCCTTAGCATTAGCAGCGTGGTTACAATTGCAGTTAGGGCACTTGAGTACCTGATCTTCCTTAATTGCTTTAGATTGGTGACACTCATCAAGGGTGTGTTTGTCCACTACAAAGTAGACATCTTCTGCCTCTGCGGCAAAAAAAGCAATGTGGCCAAAATCTTAGCAATTGAAATATTGTATTGCCTGGGGGATAAACTGCTTAACTGTATACCTTGCACCCCAAACAGAGATTTTCAGAAGGAACTGAACATCCTGATTAAAGGTGCAAACCAAAGGGATAACTGATGGGCTTGGGTTTTTAAAGGCCAATGTCACTTGTTGCATTTTGTCGTCAACTTGGACTTCCTCGACAAAATCATCCAGATGGGTGACCTCCTCAGATGGGACAAATACTATGCCTTATCTGTTTCTGATTAAAACAGGGTTAGAGCCAGGACCAAACACAAACTTTACCTTACATCCATTTACTGCTATGTCTGAAATAGAAAGTATAGCAGCAGCTACTGACTGGTTCACAGCTATTATGATAATGGAGCCATCTGGTCCAAGTCTTTCTAACATTGAACCATAATGGCCCCTGCACTCATGATTTTAGAGATGTTGAAACAGTTTTTTGTCAATAACTGTTGGCCTACAGGTCTCATTTGGACCTTCAACACCTAAAGCCAAAATCCTTACACTAGAGTTATTGGGGTCAGGGGTGACAGGACTACTAACCGTTCCGTCAGTCATCACAAATAAAACCCCAAAGGGCTAAAACAAGTTAAACGACAAAATTAAATCACAAAAAGGAAATAAAATGTCAAATAAATAAAACAAGTAGGCTACAAGCAGAGGGGGGCCCTCAGTCAATAATAAATTAAGCAAGCAATATAAATCAGAAGCAGGCACAGCGCTAAGTTTCAAAGCAGGGTATAAAACGGTTTGATAAGGACTTTCAAGCAATTGGTAGTTGCAATATGCAGGAATCTGAGAGAGTTTGCAGCAAGCACATTAACAGTCAAAGCAAGCCAAGGGCCAAAATATGCACAACAAAACGAGTGTACAGGCGTCAGGTACCCCAAAGGGCAGAGCCCCTTGTGTTTTAGTCAACAAACTGCGGCGCAGAGATATCCCTACTAGGGAAATAGAAATTGCTAATATATTTGGATCATTTCAATTTCAATTCGTCTTTTCTTCCCCCCATAGTTGTAATAGCAGTCACAGTAGTAGTGTTAGTATTATTGGTACTAGTAGTATTATTATTAGTAATAGAACTAGAACCAGTATTAGCAGAAGTATTAAAATATTGCCTTTCGTTCGGCTGAAAATGCCTCTAGTCAAGCCCTGGAGGGTCAAAATTAACACAATTAGCCATTGCTATGACACTGCCGATATGTTCTTTTCATAACCTGTATATTCATATACTTCTTAAAACTTTTATCTTATTGTTCTTAGCCTTACTACTTGTAAGGATGATAGGCAATAGAAGTAGCAGTTGGAGTAATAGTAACAGTAGTAGTGGACTACTTAATGTAGGAGTGGCAGCAGTAGGCTACTAGTGATGAGCATTCTCTGAAACTCCAACTTAATACTCCAATCAGTTCTCGAAAGAAGCTTTTTTGACAACCTAAATGCATATACTGTCTTTTGACTGAGTTAAAAGTTGCCCTCAATATTCTCTCAAATTTTCACCTTCATAAACTTAGCCTTAATAGTACTACAATCACAACAGTTGTGGTGGTAGCGGGAGAAGTAACAGCGGCATTAGTGTTGTATTAGTAGAAATAGTAACAATAGTAGCAGTATCAATGACAGTAGATGCATATACATGTCACTCCGGGGCACCAAGGTGCCCTGGAAGTTTCCCCTTGATACGGTAATCGGTTCCAAAAATATTGTTGATCTGTCATTTTGACCCTCTTTTGAAGCCGTTTTCATCTTACGGGTCTAAATCTTACAAGTTTTTGCAATTAAAGTAGAAGTTAGAATATTTTGGTAGCAGCAGTAGTGATAGTATTAGCAAAAGCAAGAGTGGTAGTAGTGTTAGTAGTGACAATCACGTATTACCTATTTGTCAATTTTTCTTTAGTAGTAACAGCTACGTATTGTCTTTCGGAGAGTTGAATATCCACGCATGATGCACCAGAAGTTTCTTCTTGATACGGTTAGCCGTGTAAGGTTGCCCCTACTATCAGGGCTGAAATTTAGTAGCGTGTTATAAACTGAGGCGTGTTGGTAAGAATCGGTACTCAGAATTCAGTGACAACTGATATTTATTACAAAAGAAGATATAATAAAAATATTCTAATTCTAATTATTTTGAATACTTCTTAACCTCTTCTAGGTCTGATGTCTATGGTCTACTTGTTCAATCCACAAATGTTTACCGAAAAGAAAAGGATTAAGTTAATTCTAGGCTTTCGACTATTTCTACTTAAAAGAGCTACACTTGACTAGCTAGTCAAGGCTTGAGTTCTGGGGTATTAAAATCTTTTAGTTCAAACTATTGCTGAGCCAAGCTAGGAATAACCTTACTTGATATTATTCCAATTTACATTAACCCAAACCAAGAGATCCTCTTATTATTTCTTGAAAAAGGGGTTTGTGTTCCTTGGACCTTTAGTAAGCTTTAACTTTAGCAGGGAAAACTCTCAATTAAATATATCTGGACATAAAGGTCTGGAAATTCTTAGATTGACAATATTATTCCCTTTTTCCCTAACCTATCTGTATAAGAGCATCGGCATGTGCTGAAAACCATGTTGTGACAAAGATGGGCCTAGGATTGCAAAATGTCTCCACTCATACTGAGGGGCCCAGGGACTTCTTGCTGTCCAGTTCTAAGCCGGCTTAAGTCTGGCCCAGATTCAGAGCTTTGGCTTTAGAGGGGTGGCCGTGTTAGGAGGGAAAATTGGGATATCATCCCTCCATCTAGAATTTCGTTCAAAATAGGTGTGTTAGGGCCGGGCTTACTATCGAAGTATTATAAGACACGGGGAAGTAAAAATCAAGTGTTTTAATAGGCGTTGTAAATTTTTGCGAATGATGGGACGCTCATTAGGGGTCCATCATGTGTGATAAACCCTATTTTGATTCAGTTCGCCATGTTTTTTTCATTTTCGAAAATTTTACCAACCTTAATATTTTACGCAATGTAAAATACATTAAAAAATAATTATGGCACGATATGATCAAACTTCGGCATATAGGTCCTAGCGGTCTCTCTTGGGAGAGAGCCCATAGGCTACTGTAAGGCCCATTGTCATACCACCAATATGATAAAAAATACTAATTAAATAAATAGTGATTATAACATGCAGTCATTTTTTTAAAGTATTTTTATTTCATAATGTCACCGCCAAAAATCTACTAATAAGTTAAAAAGGTGTAATACCATATTTTCGATCTATACATAACATATTTTCAAAACACCTTATTCCACCGAAGTACCGGTTTTAGTTTTTAGTTTAAGATATAACTTAAAGACATATGTTATATATTATGGTGCAACTTTAGATGAAAAAATGCATAAAGTCATTTCGTCTTTTGTCCGTGCATCTAAAAGCCATCATAATTTCCAAAGCTTATATATACAATATGTTGCATAAATAGATTCCAACTTCTTATGAATGCGATAGTGGTGTTGTTTTGTTTGGATTTTACTAAAATTCTTAAAAATATAAAGGAAGAAAATCTTTATCGAGTTCGTTAATGGTTAAAATCGGACTAAGTTGGCAGAGATAAGAAGGTTTTTTTTCAAAAGCAGAACATCGGCTATCGCTCCTATAACACAAGGGATGCACCATCCATTTAAATTTATTAAAATGTATAAGAGATTTACCTGAAACTCATGTTTGGACATTTTTTGGATAAAACCATTTTTAAAGTCAGGGGTGGAAAAAACTTGGGTTGAAGAGAGAAAGTTTATTATTATTAGACCAAAATTTTTGTTTTTAGCTATGGGGTTAGAGGAAAAGAAATATCTCAACTTCGTTGTTTAATAGTAGAAGTTGATCAAACTTGTTTCTGTCAACATGAATCAGTTAAATAAAGCGTAGAATTTGTATTTCAACTGTTTTTATAACTTTCTTAATACCCAACGAGCCCAGTTTGTTTTTTAAACCGGTAAGAATCAGCTAAATGATGCTAATAATTGTTGTTTAAAACAATTACCAAAATGAAGGAGAAAGAGAAAGAGATAATAGTAGGCACACAACGAGAGGAGTCAAGTTGGCCCGCCTGGGCTCCGGCAGCTCATGTCCGGCATCGTTACTTATAAAATGTGCTCCTTACTTAAAACGTTACTTTTTTCCTACTCCGGCTCCTTTTTTACCGAATCAATTGGCTGAATTCAATATTCTCATTTGATATCTAGGTCCCCCAGTTGGCCAAGCTGAAACGGAATTTTTCAGTTTTGTCTCTCTCAAATTCACGAAAAATAGTTTATATGTCAGAAGAATGACCCCAAAGCGTTAGAAACCTTGTAACTAACTAGTGTGATTAAACTAGTGTGATTGAACTAGTGTGATTTAAAAAATCCAGAGAAATAAACTATATTTTATAACTATAGATAAATAGTAACTACTTGCTATACAAAGTAGAGATCAAAGTTAAAAAATACCGAAACTCATTCGTCCCATCTGTTACTCTTTCGTGTGGATCAAGTAGTAAACATACAGACAACTGCGCTTCATTATTTCACAATATAAACAAAATTCAACTTACCATGGCAAGGTTTCTCTAGCCAAATGTAAAACAAAACAAGATGCACACACAATTAGCCACCGACAGACAATTTGAATTTTTTTCCGTCTCCGGGGAGCAATATTAAGTGATACCACCCTTTTCGTTCTCGTAACGAGTCACACCCAGGATTGCCCCCCGGTGAGGAAAAAAGTATCACTAGATTTTGGTTATTTGTAATTTTCTTCAATAATCTAGTGATTTAGGTGTTGATTTAGTATTTTTTTTGTTTAGGCAAAATACAAAATTATTAGAAATAGTGATAAACCATCATGAATGGCAACCCTGGCCACAACACTGTTACCGTTACCGTCCAACCTCCTTGCTCAAGTTACCCTCTACAGGTTTTTTTTCTCACTTCACAGAAACATTTCAGTCTTGCGTTCATAACACAGAAGGTGAGTAGATTGCTATGTTCCATTTCTATCGAGGCCCTAGGAATTACCATGCTATTTGCTTGAGGCCATAGGAATTCCCATACTATTTGCTTGATGTTCTACACCTTTTCAAAGAGAGTCAGTACTCCCTCACACAGTTTCACGTGCACATTGCAAAAAGCATGCAAAACCTATAAAGTGTTCAAACACGTTTTGAAAGTATGGTTGTTTTTTTTTTTTTTTTTTTTATCGAAAACTAGAGATTGTCAAATTGCGTATTTAGGAATGATTTTGTGGGAAAAGCTGTCGATCACCCATGCGTTATCCACTGTTCCATTTCTTTGAAGTATGTGCTATCAAGAGCGGTTTCTGATTTTTTTGGACAATTGCCTTTAGCCAAGAATAGTTTGATATGAATGTTTCGGTGATAACATTCGCGAATTGGATCGTATGAAGATGGAGAAAAAAAGGGGTGGTCTTATGACTTGACCTAGCTTTACTTCTTCGATGTGTACTGTATAATACACCAGTGGTGTTTTAACAGTGTTGTCAATTTAAAATATAGTTTAACGTTATACTATACTAAAAAGATGATACTAAGAGAGATGTAGATGGCAAGAAGAGAATTTTAATAACGG
The DNA here is from genome assembly GCF_049724085.1 of Artemia sp. Qi Xiang Cuo. Classification (NCBI taxonomy): domain Eukaryota; kingdom Metazoa; phylum Arthropoda; class Branchiopoda; order Anostraca; family Artemiidae; genus Artemia; species Artemia sp. Qi Xiang Cuo. The sequence continues at coordinate 14,418,967 of NC_142801.1, forward strand.
ATAGCTTTACTTCTTCGATGTCTTTTGTATAATACACAAGTGGTGGGGTGATGGGAGCGGGGTGCCTTAGAGTACTTTCTGTGCTGTACTGTGGGCCGAATTCCTAGTGAAAAACCCGATTGTATGACTTGAAAATAAAATTTTTAACGAGAAATGGCTGAAAAGTGTTTTGGGGGAGATGGGTTGATTGACAGAAGGATGTCTTAGCGTAGTTATAGTGTGATAGTGGGGGGGGGCGAGTTGCTAAAGAAAAACCCTTGTGGATGACTTCAAATAAAAAATTTTAACAAGAAATTTCTGAAAAAATATTTTTGGGGGGATGGGATGATGGGAGCGGGGTATCTTAGAGTACTTATAGTGCTGTACTGTGGGCCGAATTGCTAGCGAAAAACCCGTGTGGCTGACTTGAAAATAAAATTTTTAACGAGAAAGGGCTGAAAAGTGTTTTGGGGGAGATGGGTTGATTGGCAGAAGGATGTCTTAGCGTAGTTATAGTGTGATAGGGGGGGGCGAGTTGCTAGCGAAAAACCTGTGTGGATGACTGAGCTATGTTTCTTAGTCTTTCGTTGGTGTGTGTTGTCTGAAACCTATGATTCGGGATCTTTAGTTTGCAATATCCTGCTTTTCTGAGCTAGGTTTCATAGCCTTTTGTAGGTTTGTGTTGTCTGAAACCTATGATTTAGGATGCTATTTGGGCTTTTCAGAGTTAGGTTTCATAGTCTCTCATGGGTGTGTGTTGTCTGAAACCTACAATTTGGGGTGGGTAGTTTGCTATTTCTGGCTTTTCAGAGCTAGGTTTCTCAGTCTCTCATAGGTGTGTGTTGTCTGAAACCTACAATTTGGGGTGGGTAGTTTGCTATTTCTGGCTTTTATGAGCTAAGTCTCCTAGTATTTCGTATGTGTTTGTTGTCTGAAACTTGTGATTTGGGGTATTTAAATTTCTATTTCGGTCTATACATAGCCATGATTTTCAGAATTTTATCGGTGAGTGTTATCTGAATCCGATGATTTGGGATGGGTCGTTGTCTATTTTTGACTTTTCTGAGTTATATTTCTTAGCCTTTCATAGGTATTTGTTTTTTGAAACTTATGATATGAGGTGTGTAGTTTGCTATTTCCGGCTTTTATGAGCTAGATCTCCTAGTATTTCTTAGGTGGGTGTTGTCTGAAACATATGATTTGGGGTATGTAAATTACTATTTCGGGCTTATCTGAGCCGAAACTTATAATTTGGGATGTGTAGTTTGCTATTTTTGACTTTACTGAGTTAGATTTCTTAGCCTTTCATAGGTGTGTGTTGTCTGAAACTTATGATTTGGGGTGTGTAGTTTGCTATTTTTGACTTTGCTGAGCTAGGTTTCTTAGTATCTCGTAGGTGTGTGTTGTCTGAAACTTATGATTTGAGATGTATAATTTGCTATTTCCGGCTTTCATGAGCTGGGTCTCCTAGTATTTCGTAGGTTTGTGTTGTCTGAAACTTATGATTTGTGGTACGTAAATTACTATTTCGGGCTTTTCTCAGCTAAGGTTTCTTAGTATTTCGTAGGTGTGTGTTGTCTGAAATATATGATTTGGGGTGTGTAATTTGCTATTTTTGACTTTGCTGAGCTAGGTTTCATAGTATTTCGTAGGTGTGTGTTGTCTGAAACTTATGATTTGAGAAGTGTAATTTGCTATTTCCGGCTTTTATGAGCTAGGTCTCATAGTATTTCGTAGGTGTGTGTTGTCTGAAACTTTTGATTTGGGGTATGTAAATTACTATTTCGGGCTTTTCTGAGCTGAGGTTTCTTAGTATTTCGTAGGTGTGTGTTGTCTGAAACTTATGATTTGGGGTGTGTAATTTGCTATTTCCGACTTTTTTTATCCAGATTTCTTAGTATTTCGTAGGTATGTGTTGTCTGAAACTTATGATTTGGGATGGTTAGTTTTCTATTTCCGGCTTTTATTAGCTAGGTTTCTTAGTCTTTCGGAGGTATGTGTTGTCTGAAACCTATAAAAATAAACTATTTCTGTAAAATTTGAGCTAATAAGGGTTTTTTGACCGTGAAATCCATTTTTTTGTAAGAAAATTAGGGAAAACACAATTCCCTGGTTCAAATGTAAAACTTAAGTCCAGTTATGAATCGAAAAATAAAACTATTTCCGTAAAATCTGAGCAAATGAGGGTTTTTGACAGTTAACTCTAGTTTTTTGTAAGAAAATTATAGAAAATACAATTCTCTGGTTCAAATGTGAAACTTAGATCCATTTTGGATCGAAAAATAAACTATTTCTATAAAATCTAAGTTAATAGGGGTTTCTGACCGTAAACTCTAGTTTTTTTGTAAGAAAATTATGGAAAATACAATTCGTTGCCTCATAGGTGGAACTTAAGTCTAGCTATGGATCGAAAAATAAACTATTTCTATAAAATCTGAGCTAATAAGGGTTTTTGACCGTAAACTCTAGTTTTTTGTAAGAAAATTATGGAAAATAAAATTCTCTGGTTCAAATGTGAAACTTAAGTCCAGTTATGAATCGAAAAATAAAACTATTTCCGTAAAATCTGAGCAAATAAGGGTTTTTGATAGTTAACTCTAGTTTTTTGTAAGAAAATTATAGAAAATACAATTCTCTGGTTCAAATGTGAAACTTAGATCCATTTTGGATCGAAAAATTAACTATTTCTGTAAAATCTAAGTTAATAGGGGTTTCTGACCGTAAACTCTAGTTTTTTTGTAAGAAAATTATGGAAAATACAATTCGTTGCCTCATAGGTGGAACTTAAGTCTAGTTATGGATCGAAAAATAAACTATTTCTATAAAATCTGAGCTAATAAAAGTTTTTGGCCGTAAACTCTAGTTTTTTGTAAGAAAATTATGGAAAATACAACTCACTGGTTCAAAGGTGAAACTTAAGTCCAGTTATGGATCGAAAAATAAACTATTTCTGTAAAATCTGATCTAATAAGGGTTTTTGACCGTAAACTCCTGTTTTTTGTAAGAAAATTATGGAAAATACAATTCTCTGGTTCAAATGTGAAACTTAAGTCCATTTTTGGATAGAAAAATAAAACTATTTCCGTAAAATCTGAGCAAATAAGGGTTTTTGACCGTAAACTCTAGTTTTTTTTGTAAGAAAATTACGGAAAATACAATTCTCAGGTTCAAATGTGAAACTTAGGTTCATTTTGGATCGAAAAATAAACTATTTCTATAAAATCTGAGCTAATAAGGGTATTTGACCGTAAATTCTTGTTTTTTGTAAGAAAATTATGGAAAATACAATTCGCTGGTTCAAATGTGAAACTTAAGTCTATTTTTGGATCGAAAAATAAAACTATTTCTGTAAAATCTGAGCTAATAAGGGTTTTTGACCGTAAACTCTAGTTTCTTGTTAGAAAATTATTGAAAATCCAATTCTTTAGTTCAAATGTGAAACTTAAGTCCAGTTTTGGATACTCATAATGATGAGGACTGATTGTTCTAATTCAATATTTTTTTCATAAAAACAAACTAGTTTTTTTTTAACTTCGAAAATATTCAACTTCTTTTTTACGTATCTTAAAATGACAAAATATTCTTACGGCTCTAACAATTGTACTCTATAATTGGTCAGAGACACGATGTGGCTTTCCCACTAGTATTCTATGTCCGGTTATCGACACTACCTAGTCTATTGCATGTATTAAATCAGTATTTTTTACGCAGTGGAACGATAAAAACATTAGTCATATCTTTAAAAAAAAGTGAAGATGGAGCATTTTAATAAAGTGTGTTCACATAACAAGGTTATTGTAGCATTGAATGCCGACAAGGAGAAGTATTTAAACTATGAAATAAGTACAAGTGGTAGCACTATTGGAAATGTATGCATGCATTGTTGTGACAGTAAGGAATTAAATTTCTTTGGAATAGCGAAAAAATTCAACTCTTATATTGGTGGTCATGCGAGATTGAGATCTCCAGAGATGATTGCACTCAAAGAGAATGCCAACATAAAAATAATCGTTGATGAAAGAGGACAACTCCTTGCTACTGTTGCAGGTAACACATTACCTACTGATACATCCAATCGTCAGCTTTCGTGTATTAGCATTCAACGGAAGGTCAATAAAAGAAAGGTCTATTTTATGGAACAGATTCAAAATGTCCAAAGTTAATCATTGATATTAATAATGTATCATAATATATTTTTGTATTTATATTATACATAGCATTATTTCATTAAAAATATTACATTGTTATGTGTTCATTATTTTTAGAGTAAGCTAGCATATCAAACTTTTAGAATGTCTATTAAAACATCGGAGATGCAAGAAAAGGAATTTGCATACATCTATTGTCAGACACATGGGATAACATTGAAAAAATCTAGTTCTCGGAATGAATAAATTACTCATCAACATCCGTTGCTGGATATGATATTATGTCATTATGAAAAAATTGTAAGTAAGTAAGTAAGTAAGTAAGTAAGTAACAAACTCTTTCTTGAATTAACCTCTTGGATACAGAATACAGTAATTTAATTCAGGAAATTATTAAAAAAAATTCGAACAAATTCTTTATTAACATTCATTAACTATTGAAGTCGCTTTCTAGACAGACAATACAGCAATTTCACAAAATATAAGTTTAAGCGTGATTAAATTCTATATCAACATCCATTTCTTGGATACATAGGAAAAAGTTAACAAAATCTAAGTGTTAGAGTGAATAAATTTTATTTATCAACATCTTGTGTCAGATACATCGAATAAAATTGAAAGAATCTAAGTGTCAGAGTGAATAATTTTTGTTATCAACATCCTTTGTCAGATATATCAAATAAAATTGACAAAATCTAAATTTCAGAATAAATAAATGCTTTAACAGCATCCTTTATCGGATATGTCGGATAAAATTGACAAATTCTAAGTATCAGAGTGAGTAAATTCTATATCAGCATCCTTTTCTCGGATGCATAGGATAAAATATAAGATAAAATTGACAAAATCTAAGTGTCAGAATGATTTTTTATCAACATCTTTTATATGTTACAACAATTATAATTATCTAAATCTAAATATCAGAGTGAATAAATGCTTTTTGAGCATCCTTTGTCGGATTTGTTGAATAAAATATGCAAAGTCGACATAGCTTTATTTCATTTTTTAAGGTTAATCTAGACGAGGTTACTTGCACGCACGTGCACGCACGTAACTTTTTCATATGTATCCGAGAAATGGATGTTGATATAGAATTTAATCACTCTTATACTTAGATTTTGTGAAATTGCTGTATTGTCAGTCTAGGAAGCGACTTCAATCGATAATGAATGTTAATAAAGAATTTGTTCAATTTTTTTTATAATTTCCTGAATAAAATTTCTGTACTGTGTATCCAAGAGGTGAATTCAAGAAAGAGTTTGTTACTTACTTACTTACTTACTTACTTACTTACTTACAATTTTTTCATAATGACATAAGGACATATCCAACAATGGATGTTGATAAAGAATTTATTCATTCTATTACCTAGATTTTGTCAATGTTATCTTATGTGTCTGACAATAGATGTATGCAAATTCCTTTTCTTACATGTCCGATGTTTCAATAGACATTCTAAACGTTTGATATGCTATCTTACTCTAAAAATAATGAACACATAACAATGTAATATTTTTAATGAAATAATGCTATGTAGAATATTAATACAAAAATACATTATGATACATAATTAATATCAATGATTAACTTTGGACATTTTGAATCTGTTCCATAAAATAATTCACCATGTTTTATTTTGATAGTGTAGCTATTTTCTTCTCTTGATTCTTAATCAGTAGAATAATTATTATTCCATTTTGAGTCATACACAATTTTTACTGGTGTCTCATCAACAGGCTCAATATGCTTTTCGTATTTGGTATTATTTGGTTCATTGACTGTTTGATCAATGGCAGTAACGTTTGCTGGTGCTTTGTTTTTTATCGTTTAATCTTTATATTCCATAGTTATATTTTATGCCAATGCCCTTTTTATTTTTCTGGCAATTTTACTCTCTATTATCCCATTATTTTTACACAGGTAACAGTTTCGGCATGTAGATAAGATATGGTTTACGATATTAGAAGAAGAGTAGGCCTTTCTTTTATTGACCTTCCGTTGAATGCTAATTCCCGAAAGCTGACGATTGGATGTATCAGTAGGTAATTTGTTACCTGCAACAGTCGCAAGGAGTTGTCCTCTATCATCAACGATTATTTTTATGTTGGCATTCTCTTTGAGTGCAATCATCTCTGGAGATCTCAATCTCGCATAACCACCAATATAAGAGTTGAATTTTTTTTTGCTATTTCAAAGAAATTTAATTCCTGACTGTCATGACAATGCAGACATAGATTTCCAATAGTGCTACCACTTGTACTTGTTTCATAGTTTAAATACTTCTCCTTGTCGGCATTCAATGCTACAATAACCTTGTTATGTGAACACACTTTATTAAAATGCTCCATTTTCTTTTTTTTTAAAGATATGACTCATGTGTTTATCGTTCCACTGCGTAAAAAATACTGATTTAATACATGCAATAAACTAGGTAGTGTCGATAACCGGACATAAAATACCAGTGGGAAAGCGACATCGTGTCTCTGACAAATCATAGAGTACAATTGTTAGAGCCGTAAGCATATTTTGTCATTTTAAGATACGTACAAAAAAAATAAAGTTGAATAATTTCGAAGTCTAAAATAAAATAGTTTGTTTTTATGAAAAAAAATATTGAATTAGAACCATCAGTCCTCATCATGATGAGTATCCAAAATTGGACTAGGTTTCAAATTTGAACCAGAAAATTGTATTTTCCATAATTTTCTTACAAGAAACTAGAGTTTACGGTCAAAAACCCTTATTAGCTCAGATTTTACAGAAATAGTTTATTTTTCGATCCGAAATGGACCTAAGTTTCACATCTGAACGTGAGAATTGTATTTACCATAATTTTCTTACAAAAACTAGAGTTTACGGTCAAAAACCCTTATTAGCTCAGATTCTACAGAAATAGTTTATTTTTCGATCCAAAATTGCCCTAAGTTTCACATTTGAACCTGAGAATTGTATTTTGCATAATTTTCTTACAAAAAAAACTAGTTTACGTTTAAAAACCCTTATTAGCTCAGATTTTAAGGAAATAGTTTTATTCTTCGATCCGAAAATAGTCTTAAGTTTAACTTTTGAACCAGAGAATTGTATTTTCCATAATTGTCTTACAAAAATCTAGAGTTTACGGTCAAAAAACCCTTATTAGCTCAGATTTTACAGAAATACATTATTTTTCGATCCATAACTGGACTTAAGTTTCACATTTGAACCAGAGAATTGTATTTTCCATAATTTTCTTACAAAAAAAACTAGAGTTTACGCTCAAAAACCCTTATTAGTTAAGATTTTATAGAAATAGTTTTATTTCTCGATCCAAAATGGACCTAAGTTTCACATTTGAACCAGAGAATTGTATTTTCCATAATTTTCTTACAAAAAAATAGAGTTTACGGTCAAAAACCCTTATTAGCTCAGATACTACGGAAATAGTTTTATTTTTTGATCCAAAAATAGACTTAAGTTTCACATATGAACCAGAGAATTGTATTTTCCATAATTTCCTTACAAAAAAACTAGAGTTTACGGTCAAAAACCCTTATTAGCTCAGATTTTACAGAAATAGTTTATTTTTCGATCCATAAATGGACTTAAGTTTCACATTTGAACCAGAGAATTGTATTTTCCATAATTTTCTTACAAAAAACTAGAGTTTACGGTCAAAAAACCTTATTAGCTCAGATTTTATAGAAATAGTTTATTTTTCGATCCATAACTGGACTTAAGTTCCACCTATGAGGCAACGAATTGTATTTTCCATAATTTTCTTACAAAAAAAACTAGAGTTTACGGTCAAAAACCCTTATTAACTTAGATTTTACAGAAATAGTTTATTTTTCGATCCAAAATGGATCTAAGTTTCACATTTTAACCAGAGAATTGTATTTTCCATAATTTTCTTACAAAAAACCTAGCTCAGTAAAGTCAAAAATAGCAAACTACACACCCCAAATCATAAGTTTCAGACAACAGACACCTATGAAAGGTTAAGAAATCTAACTCAGCAAAGTCAAAAATAGCAAACTACACATCCCAAATCATAATTTTCAGCTCAGAAAAGCCCGAAATAGTAATTTACATACCCCAAATCAAAAGTTTCAGACAACACACACCTACGAAATACTAGGAAACCTAGCTCATAAAAGCCGGAAATAGCAAATTACACATCCCAAATCATAAGTTTCAGACAAAACACACCTACGAAATACTAGGAGACCTAGCTCATAAAAGCCAGAAATAGCAAACTACCCACCCCAAATTGTAGGTTTCAGACAACACACACCTATGAGAGACTATAAAACCTAGCTCTGAAAAGCCCAAATAGCATCCCAAATCATAGGTTTCAGACAACACACACCTACAAAAGGCTATGAAACCTAGCTCGGAAAAGCAGGATATTGCAAACTAAAGATCCCAAATCATAGGTTTCAGACAACACACACCAACGGAAGACTAAGAAACATAGCTCAGTCATCCACACAGGTTTTTTGCTCGCAACTCGCCCCCCCCCCCCCTATCACACTATAACTACGCTAAGAAATCCTTCTGCCAATCAATCCATCTCCCCCAAAAAACTTTACAGCCATTTCTCGTTAAAAATTTTATTTTCAAGTCATCCACTTGGGTTTTTCGCTAGCAACTCGGTCCCCACTATCACACTATAACTACGCTAAGACATCCTTCTGCCAATCAACCCATCCCCCCAAAAATATTTTTCATCCATTTCTCGTTAAAAATTTTATTTTCAAGTCACCCACTCGGGTTTTTCACTAGGAATTCGGCCCACAGTACAGCACTATAAGTACTCTAAGACACCCCGCTGTCATCACCCCATCCCCCAAAAAATATTTTTTCAGAGATTTCTTGTTAAAAAATTTTATTTCAAATCATCCACACGGGTTTTTGTTAGCAACTCGCCCCCCACTATCACACTATAACTACGCTAAGACATCCTTCTGCCAATCAACCCATCTCCCCCAAAACACTTTTCAGCTATTTCTCGTTAAAAGTTTTATTTTCAAGTCACCCACTCGGGTTTTTCGCTAGCAACTCGGCCCACAGTACAGCACTATAAGTACTCTAAGACACCCCGCTCCCATCACCCCACCACTTGTGTATTATACAGAACACATCGAAGAAGTAAAGCTATCCGTTATTAAAATTCTTTTCTTGCCATCTACATCTCTCTTAGTATCAACTTTTTAGTATAGTATAACGTTAAACTCTATTTTAAATTGACAACACTGTTCAAACACCACTTGTGTATTATACAGTACACATCGAGGAAGTAAAGCTAGGTCAAGTCATAAAACCACCCTTTTTTTTATCCACCTTCATATGGTCCAATTTGCGAAAGTTATCACCGACACATTCATATCAAACTATATTTGGCTCAGGGCAATTGTACCAAAAAATCAGAAACTGCTCTTGATAGCACATACTTCAAAGAAATGGAACAGTGGATAACGCATGGGTGATAGACAGCTTTTCCCAAAAAATCATTCCTATAAAATTTCCCACAAAATCATTCAAATACGCAATTTGACAATCTCTAGTTTTCGATTTAAAAAAAAAAAAAAAACAAACAACCATACTCTCAAAACGTGCTTAATCACTTTATAGTTTTTGCAAGCTTTTTGCAATGTGCACGTGCAACTGTGTGAGGGAATACTGACTCTCTCTGAAAAGGTGTAGAACATCAAGCAAATAGTTTGGGAATTCCTAGGGCCTCAAGCAAATAGCATGGGAATTCCTAGGGCCTCGATAGAAATGGAACATAGCAATCTACTAAGCTGTATGAATAATTTACTGTGTGGTGAAATTTGAAAATGGTGGATATTTCAGTTCTTATTTCTCGAATATAAATTCTTAGAACCTGATATTATAATTTAGGAAGGAATCTTAACAATTCCGTTTGGGGGAGGGGAGATCACTCCCATCCCCCTCCCTTGAGTCCGTACTTGATTAAGTGCTTCCGTGTAGAGTTGCAGACTATTCGAACTAGATTTATTAGGAGTTTCAGAAACTCGTATCCGAGGGGTAGGAGTCATGAAATTGGGTGATATAGAACTTATTTACTCAGGCAGCAAGGATGGGGTACATATACAGGGAGCAGGGCTTATGATGAATAAGGAACATGCTAAGTTTATGCTGGGAAGTTATAATTAATGGAATACTGTTAGCTCATATGTCGACTAAAAAGTACAGGGTATGAGTCATAGTAGTATATGCCCCTGTAAAACCGACTGACAGAGATAGTAGTGACTCAGATGAATTTTACTTACAGCTACAGAATATAATAGACAGGGTTCCATGTAGAAATATAGTGTATTTAGTAGGAGATTTTAAGGCCAAGGTCGGTACAATTTAGGGATTGACGATATGCTAGGCTAGGTAAATGTGATGTAGGAAAAGAAAACAGTAATGGCTACAGACAGCTGAAATTTTGTAGGTATAAGAATCTAGTTATAACCAATAAAGTATTTGGTCATAAAATGACCCATAAGTTAACATGGTATTCACATGGTGTTAAAAATATTAATTATTAATTATGTTGTTGTCAACTGAAGACTGGCAGGATGAATACGAGATACTAGGGTATTTAGAATAACTGCCATTGATGTTAAAAGAAAAGATCGCCATCTAGTAGTGTCTAGGGTTAATTTAAAGCTGCAATTTTGGAAGGATAGCTACCTTCCGGTAGGTTTTGATGTTGAGAGACTCCGGAATGACAATTTTAGAGAAAATTTCCTTGAACAGTTGAACACTGAACTGGAGAGACTGAAATTTGACAATGTAGAAGATGGATGGAATAATTTTAGGAAAAATATTTCTGAAGTTGCTGATGGTGTCTTGGGGAAGAAAGTTAGAAACGTAGCTAGAAATATTAGTGAGAGAGCTGTGTGTACAAGTGAGAGGAGAAGGGGCTGGTAAAAGAATCATCTGAGTGGTAGATCATATCATAGTGGTAGAAAACAAGAGGAATGTAAAGAAAATAAAGAAAGCATAAGAATATAAGATAAGCAGATGAGAAGTTGAGGCCATGGATAAAATTGCCGAGGATCCTGAAGATGGAGCCAGACAAAATAATAATAAAATATTTTTTGGCATGTTAATAAATTAAGAGCGAGTAGTCACTCCGGACTTGTCCTAGTCAAACAGTTCTTGGTAACGAACTGCAGGTAAGAAGTGAAGCGGCTCAATAGTAACCGAAACACTAAGAAACAAAGTCTTGATAACAATAGATATATCAAAAGAATTAAATTTGATTTTATTCAGAATATGTAAGATTTATCAAATTTAATGGTACCTATCAAAAGTTACGAGCCTAAGAAAATGTGCCCAATTTTTTTTATAAAGGTAGGAAACACCCCCAAAGTATCAAGTGACCTTAATGAAAGTCCCACCGTCAGATTCAGTATATTAGAAAACCCTACTGTAGAGGATTAATGGTCATATGCACAAAAATATGGAATTTTGCATTTTTGTCATAGAAAAGATCACGGATGTGCCTTTATTTGTGTGTTTGTTTTTGTTCCGAGTAGTGATCGCATCAAACCGCTGATCGTAGAAGATCGGACGAGGGCTAACTTGATCGGAAATAAAAAGTTCTTGTGCCCTCCTTAAGTGATTAGAATATTCGAAGGCAGTTAGCCCCCCTTCCACGCTCATTTTTCCCTAAGTCATCCGATCAAAATTTTTAAATGACCTTTTTTTAAGCATAGTCGAAAAATCTAATAACTATTTCTTTGAGGTTGATTTAATCCCCTCCATTCCCCGGGGGATGGGCTATAAGTTATGAACTTTGCCCATTTCTTACATATAATATCTGTTATTGGGATCTGTTATACAGATTTCAATAACATATATTACACTGATGTAATACAGACGCTTTATATCTATTATACAGACGTTTTTAGGGGGATTTTTCCGGTGAAGGAAAAGGGGGGGGGGGCGTTACGTGGGAGGATTTTCCCAAAGAGGAATTTTTCATGGGGAAAAGCAATTTGTCTTGGAGGGGGAACCGGATTTCCCAGCATGATTTAAAAAAAGACCAGAAATGAAACTTAAAAAAAAAAGTTTTTTCAACTGAAAATAAGCAGCAACGTTAAAACTTGAAACGAACAAAAAATTATTAAGTAAATGAAGGGAGTTGCTACCTCCTCACTACCTCAATCTTTATGCTAAAGTTTTTTTAGTACTTTTAAAAGAGCTTTTAATTCTATTTAAACCGCCTTTGTGATTCAGGAGTCATTCTTGAAGAATTGGGACAAAATTAGAACTTTAGTGTTTCAGTTGAAACAACTTGTCTTTTTCCATTTAGTTAAAGATAAAAACGGGGTCACTATTAGTGATGAGGAAAGAGTAAAAGAGAGATCAGCGGATTATTTTGAGAATATGCAAAACCGAGATCGAGTTGCAGGACAAGACATAGAGGAAAATGAAAAAGTTAGCGATACTGTTTTGTGAGGAATATTTGTTTTTTTAGTAAGAATTAGTGACCGACAGCAATAAAAGGATTAAAAATAATAAGGCCCCAGGTACTGATAGTGTGGTAAATGAGTGTCTTAAATATGGTGGCTCCAAGGCTAGAAATAAGTTAATGAAGATTATTAATATAGTTTTTGAAAAGGGGAAGTATTTAGTGATTTTTATGAAAACACTAATTAAACCACTGTATAAGAAAGGTGATGAAAGAGTGTGGTAATTATTGAAGCTTTAGCCTGATCTCTATAGGTACCAAATTACTTAGTAATATGATGATTTTTAGACTTAGAGGTGCTGTATGCGAAGTTATAAGAGAAGAAATTTTCTGCATCTGACGAATCGGTAGACGGGGGACGCGGTACCCATCTTTCTGGAAATTTGGCTCTTTTTGTTCGGCTAACATACGCCTTGTAAGTTCTTCCGCTATCGGGATTCTCCATTTTAAAAGTATAATCGTTATCGTACTTTTTGACTATTCTGTACGGTCCAGAATATTTGTTGGAAAGTTTTTTGCCTTCTGTCTTTGCCTCGTTCTTTAGGTAGACGCAATCTCCTATCTTGAAATCTATGCTCCTCTTGACTTTGAGTTGGTTTCTTAGTTCTTGATTGATTTTACATTTTTCCAACTTTTGCCTAACTATCTTATAAGTTTTACTCATCCTATTTATGAATTCTAGTTTATAATCCTCTGAGCTATTGTAATATTTCCGGGATTGAATAATCTCATCATAGGGGATTCTAAAATCACGACCAAAAAGTAAACAAAAAGGGTTGTCTTTGGTTGTTTCTGAATAAGCAGTATTGATTACGTTAGTTAAATAAAGTAAGAATTGATCCCAATCGTTCCTGTTGTCTTTTGTATAAATTTTTAATACATTCGAAAATATTTTATGCCTATTTTATATTTTACCGTTATCTTGTGGGTGATATGGAGATGCCACCAATTTCTCTGTGCTGAGGAAACTCACTAATTCCTTAGTTACTTTGGAAACAAAATTGCTTCCGTTGTCACTTAAAACCTTATTTGGGATGCCAAATTTTAAAAATAATTTCGCTAACGCTTTACTTGTAGCGTAAGCTCCTTGATTTTTTAATGCTTTTGCAAAAGTAAATCCGGAAAAGTGATCTATAACTGAAATAATACAAGTGTGGCCTCTGTTAGAAACACGCAAGCTTCCGCTCGTTCCATATAAATCGAATGAGACAATATCAAAGGGGTACCTTGCTACCGGTACTCTTCCCATTGGAGGACTTGGATAAGCTTGGGGGTTTTTCTTAAGTTACACGCTTCGCATGTACTTACAAATTCTTTAAGTTTTGTTATTCCCGACGGCACGTAAATATTTTGTTTTAATTTATGGAGAGTTTTCGTTACTCCTAAGTGTCCACCTATATCTGAATGAAAATATTCAAATGCAGGTCTTATTAAGTTTTGGGGTAATACAGGTATTAATCAGGTTTGGTTTCTATTTGCCTCAGCGGTCACGATTCTACATAGTATTTCTTCATCAAGATCATAGTAAAAATTATCTATTTCTTTTCTAAGAGTTTTGAATTTATGTGGTCACGAATCATCATTCACAAAATAATTAATAAGTGCTAGACATATTTCATCCTTTTTTTTGCTTTGTTTTTATATTTTCTAAGGACAAGGGACAATAGTTAACCTTATTTTCTTTTACTGTGTCTTTGACTTTGTTTTTCTTAAATTTATGTTTGCTCATAGCATTGATAGCGTTAACTTCATTTTCCTCAGTTTCCGGCGGCATAATTTCTGGGTATCTACTCAAAAAGTCACAAGCTGCATTTTGTTTACCTTTTAAATGTTCAAATTCGTAATCTAGGTCTTGGATTTTCATAATCCATCTAGCTAGAATTCCCGTGGGGTTTTTAAATGTGCGCAGGTACAGCAAGCTTTTATGATCTGATCATAGCATAAATTTTCTACCGATTAAATAGTGTCTAAATTTGTACAAGTGGTTGATTATAGATAATAATTCTAAGTTTGTGGTGGAATAACTACTTTCGCCTTTTGATAAAGTTCTACTCGAATAGCATATAACTTTTTCTATTTTTTTTGTTTAGGCGATCCTTCTAGAGGATTAGGGTTTTCTGCCGGGATTATTTGCAAAAGAATAGCGCCAATGCCCTTTGAACTAGCATCGGTTGTGATCACAAATTGTCCGTTATCGAAATCAGGCAGCGATAATATTGGTTCAAAAGTGAGTGCTTTTTTGAGACCGTCTAGGGAAGTTTGAGTTTCCTGGGACCAGGTAACATTTTGGGAGTTCCCTTTAGTTAATTCTGTGAGGGTTTTCGCAATTTGGGCATAATTGCGCAGGCATTTTCTAAAGTAGCCAGTAAGACCTAAAATTCCTCTTAATTCTTTCATAGTTCTTGGGGGTTTGAGGTTTTCAACACATTTTATTTTATCAGAGTCTGGAGATATCTCTCCTTGAGTCACCACTACTCCTAAAAATTTAATTTTAGGTTGAAATAAATTCACTTTTTCAGGCCGGCATTTTAAATTGCCCTGTCTGAATTTTTCGAACACATTAGCTAATGTTTCTAAGTGTTGTTCAGCGTTTTCTCCCACGCATATGACATCAACAACAAAATGAATGATATTCTTTAATCCTCTTAATAGGTGTAATAAGGGTCTACATAGTGCGCTTGAACTTGTCTTAAGTCCGAAAGGTACTCTTAAGTATTCATATGAACCACATTCAGTCGTAGAAAACGCAGTTTTGTAGACATCTTTTTCTGCTGTTTTCACCTGTTGGTAACGTTTTATGAGATCTAAAGAAGTAAATATTTCGCTTTTGCTTCATAAAGAGTCAAGGATTTCACCTATTCTTGGTGAACGAAATTGACCACTAAGTGTTTGTTTGTTAACGGCTCTATAATCTACAACAAGTCTAAGATCACCATTCTTTTTTGGTACTAAGACCACTGGTGCAGAATACGGACTTATACTGGGGCGTATAATTTCATTTTTTTTCTAATTCATGAATTTTATTTTTTAACCACTCTTTGTGCTTATACGGCACACAGTATGGCTGTTTCGCGACAGGATTACCAGTCGTTAAAATTGAGTGTTCATAAAATGGTATCAGTCCGATGTCATCTTCAGATGCGGAAAATATATCTTTAAAATTCCATAATAATTCGCATAATAATTAATAAAGTCCGTAATATGATCCATATTAAATTTGTTTAAGAATTGCGATTTAGTTAGAGGGTATTTGTTAGTTGCGGTTTTAATGCCGTTAATTAGGTTTCTTCTGGAATTTTCCCACCTATCTAATCCTACCGACCGCGCCATATGTAGCGAAAAAAAATTTTGGACTGGCCTTTATTGTGGTAATCAAGATTGACCGGGACAATGTAATATTATACCTTAAAGCTGTGAACTTTAAGTGTCACGCCACTTATAGCGCTAAAGACTGTGTCATATGTAATATTATTCCTTAAAGCGGTATACCGATCGCGCAACTCGCTTAAAGCGAGAAAATAAAATGCATAATTGTAGTAGGTTAGAAATCCTCCAACTATAAATCCTGGAGCGTGACCTCGCTTCCTCGAGTATCTTTTTGTCAATTACCTCTAATGTTATGTAGAAATCAGATTCCTGGGAGCGCTACCGATGGAGACATACGAACTAATTACCTGCCGTGCGATTAAATAGAGACATATAAAATAAAATAAACGCAAGTAGAAAAGAAATAGTTTTATTGTGATTTACATATTAGGTGTACAGCAGTGTTTCACTTCAACTGGCAACAATAGTGACTGAGATAACAATTATGACCATAATAATGACTGAATTGCCATGCCTGAACGCCGAAATCATTCTGATCATAATAATGAGAGCGCGAAAAACACTTTTCTTCGGTATATATCCTAAGTCATGATCATGTGCCGTGAGAGCTACCCCATGATTGGTCCAAGTCCTGTGGAGGGGGCCGCTATTTTGTAATTATGTTCGCAAACTCACTACATTATGCGAACTATCTATCCAATCATTTGTTTTAAATATTTCGATGATTTAAACGTTCACACTGCTCTTATAATTTAAACTTCCTGAGAAAAAATTGTATCTAGCATTTTTTTCATTACCAAATATCTTAGCGAAATTCAAAACCGTCTAAAGTGATTAGTACCGAGGTTTAGCTGAAACTAAAATGCAGTTTTTTTTGCTGATTAAGAATTTAGACTCTTGGAAACGGGATTTAAACTTAATTAGGGGAAGTCGGAATTATCTTTAGAAGGAAAGAATCTTTGTATTTTAAATATGTCACATGTTACTCACTGTACACTCTCGGTCACTAATTTTTAATAACAAAACAAATATTCCTCACAAAACAGTATCGCTAACTTTTTCATTTTCCTCTATATCTCGTCCTGCGACTCTATCTCGGTTTAGCACATTCTTAAAATGTTCTGCTGATCTCTCTTTTACTCTTTCCTCATTACTAATTGTGACCCCATTTTTATTTTTAATTAAATTGAAAAAGACAAGTTGTTTCAACTGAAACGCTAAAGTTCGAAATTTTTCCCAATTCTTCAAGAATGACTGAGTCACAAAGGCCGTTTAATTAGAATTAAAAGCTCTTTTAAAAGTACTAAAAAAACTTTAGCATAAAGATTGAGGTATTGAGGAGGTGGCAACCCCTTTCATTTACTTAATAATTTTTTGTTCGTTTCAAGTTTTAACGTTGTTTCTTATTTTCAGTTGAAAATTTTTTTTTAAGTTTGATTTCTGGTCTTTTTTTTAAATAATGCTGGGAAATCTGGTTCCCCCTCCAGGAAAAATTTCTTTTTCCCATGAGAAATTCCTCCTTGGAAAAATCCTCCCACGTAACGCTCCCCCCCTGTGCTTCATCGGAAAAATCCCCCTGAAAACGTCGGTATAACAGATATAAAACGTCTGTATTACATCAATGTAATATATGTTATTGGAATCTGTATAACAGATCCCAATAACAGATATTATATGTAAGCAATGGGTAAAGTTTATAACTTATAGCCCATCCTCCGGGGAATGGAGGGAATTAAATCAACCTTAAAGAAATAGTTCATTAGATTTTTCGACTATGCTTGAAAAAATGGTTATCAAAAAATTTTGATCGGATGACTTCGGGAAAAATGAGCGTGGAAGGGGGGCTAACTGCCCTCCAATATTTTAATCACTTAAGAAGGGCACTAGAAATTTTGATTTCCGGTCAAGTTAACCCTCGTCCAATCTTCTAGGATCAACGGTTCGATGTAATCACACCTCCGAAAAAAAAACACACAAATAATGGCACAGCCGTGATCTTTCCTATGACAAAAATGCAAAATTCCATATTTTTGTACATAGGAGCATTAATCCTCTACAGTAGGGTTTTCTAGTACGCTGAATCTGATGGTGGGACTTTCATTAAGATCACTTGATACTTGGGAGGGGGGTTCCTCCCTTTATTAAAAATTGGGCACATTTTCTTAGGTTCGTAACTTTTGATGGGTACCATTGAATTTGATGTATCTTACATATTCTGAATAAAAATCAAATTTGAGTCTTTTGATATATCTATTGTTATCAAGACTTTTTCTTAGTGTGTCGGTTACTATTGAGCCGCTTCACTTCTTACCTGCAGTTCGTTACCACGAACTGTTTGACTAGGACAAGTCCGGAGTGACTACTCGCTCTCAATTTATTAACATGCCAAAAAATATTTTATTATTATTTCGTCTGGCTCCATCTTCAGGATCCTCTGCAATTTTATCAATGGCCTCTACTTCTCATCTGCTTATCTTATATTCTTATGCTTTCTCTATTTTCTTTACATTCCTGTTGTTTTCTACCACTGTGATATGATCTGCGACTCAGATGATTCTTGTACCAGCCCCTTCTCCTCTCACTTGAACACACAGCTTTCTCACTAATATTTCTAGCTACGTTTCTAACTTTCTTCCCCAAGGCACCATCACCAAATTCACAAATATTTTTCCTAAAATTATTCCATCCATCTTCTACATTGTCAAATTTCAGTCTCTCCAGTTTAGTGTTCAACTGTTCAAGGAAATTTTCTCTAAAATCGTCATTCTGGAGTCTATCAACATCAAAGCTTACCGGAAGGTAGTTACCCTTCCGAAATTGCAGCTTTAAATTAACCCTAGACACTTTTAGATGGCGAACTTTTCTTTTAACATCAATAGCAGTTATTCTAAATACCCTAGTATCTCGTATTCATCCTGCCAGTCTTCGGTTTACAACAACGCAATTAATAATTAATATTTTACCACCATGTGAATACCACGTTAACTTATGGGTCATTTTATGGCCCAATACTTTATTGGTTATAACTAGATTCTTATACCTACAAAATTGCAGTTGTCTGTAGCCATTACTGTTTTCTATTCCTACATCACATTTACCTAGCCTAGGATATCATCAATCCCTAAATTGTACCGACCTTGGCCTTAAAATCTCCTACTAAATACACTATATTTCTACATGGAACCCTGTCTATTATATTCTGTAACTGTAAGTTAAATTCATCTGAGTCACTACTATCTCTGTCAGTCGGTTTTACAGGGGCATATACTACTATGACTGATACCCTGCACTTTTTAGTCAACAGATGAGCTAACAGTATTCCATTAGTAATAACTTCCCAGCATAAACATAGCATGTTCCTTATTCATCATAAGCCCTGCTCCCTTTATATGTACCCCATCCTTCCTGCCTGAGTTAATAAGTTCTATATCACCTAATTTCATGACTCCTACCCCTGGGATACGAGTTTCTGAAACTCCTAATAAATCCAGTTCGAATAGTCTGCAACTCTACACGAAAGCACTTAATCAAGTACGGACTCAAGGGAGGGGGATGGGAGTGATCTCCCCTCCCCCAAACGGAATTGTTAAGATTCCGCCCTAAATTATAATATCGGGTGCTAAGAATTTATATTCGAGAAAAAAGAACTGAAATATCCACCATTTTCAAATTTCACCGCACAGTAAATTATTCAAACACCTTCAGTGTTATGAACGCAAGACTGAAATGTTTCTGTGAAGTGAGAAACAAAACCTGTAGAGGGTAACTTGAGCAAGAAGGTTGGACGGTAACGGTAACAGTGTTGTGGCCAGGTTTGCCATCCATGGTGGTTTATCACTATTTCTAATAATTTTGTATTTTGCCTAGACAAAAAAAAATACTAAATCAGCACCTAAATTATTAGATTATTGAAGAAAATCACAAATCACCAAAATCTAGTGATATTCTTTTCCTCACCGGGGGACAATCCTGATTGCGACTCGTTATGAGAACGAAAAGGCTGGTATCACTTAATAGTGCTCCCCGGAGACGGAAAAAAATTCAAATTGTCTGTCGGTGGCTAATTGTGTGTGCATCTTGTTTTGTTTTACATCTGGCTAGAGAAAGCTTGCCATGGTAAGTTGCATTTTATTTATATTATGAAATAATGAAGCGTATTTGTCTGTATGTTTACTACTTGATCCACAAGAAAGAATAGCAGATGGGACGAATGAGTTTCAGTATTTTTTAAGTTTGATCTCTACTTTGTATAGAAAGTAGTTACTATTTATCTATAGTTATAAACTATAGTTTATTTCTCTGGATTTTTTAAATTACACTAGTTCAAAGTGCGTTACTGACTTGTGAGTGGGGTTAATATTTACAGAGTGAGTTACATTGCAACAGCCTCTATTGCTATTTCTCAAAACTTTCGTCATGTAGGTTGTTTCAGGAACAAGACTGGCCAAACTTACACTGACCTTACAAGGTTTCTACGCTTTGGGGTCATTCTTCTGACATATAAACTATTTTTCGTGAATTTGAGAGACACAAAACTGAAAAATTCCTTTTCAGCTTGGCCAACTGGGGGACCTCGATATCAAATGAGAATATTGAATTCAGCCAATTGATTCGGTAAAAAAGGAGCCGGAGTAGGAAAAAAGTAACGTTTTAAGTAAGGAGCACATTTCAAAAGTAAAGATGGCTAGCATGAGCTTCCGGAGGCCAGCCGGGCCAACTTGAAACCTCTCGTTATGTGCCTACTATTATCTCTTTATCTTTCGCCTTCATTTTGGTAATTGTTTTAAACAACAATTGTTAGCATCATTTAGCTGATTCTTACCGGCTTAAAAAACAAACTGGGCTCGTTGGGTATTAAGAAAGTTGTAAAAATAGTTGAAATACAAATTTTACGCTTTATTTAACTGATTCATGTTGACAGAAACAAGTTTGATCAACTTCTACTAATAAACAACGAAGTTGAGATATTTTTTTCTCCTCTAACCCCATAGCTAAAAACAAAAATTATGTTCTAATAATAATAAACTTTCTCTCTTCAACCCAAGTTGTTTCCACTCCTGACTTTAAAAATGGTTTTATCCAAAAAATGTCCAAACATGAGTTTCAGGTAAATCTCTTATACATTTTAATAAATTTAAATGGATGGTGCATCCCTTGTGTTAAAGGAGCGATAGCCGATTTTCTGCTTTTGAAAAAAAAACCCTTCTTATCTCTGCCACCTTATTCCGATTTTAGCCATTAACGAACTCGATAAAGATTTTCTTCCTTTATATTTTTAAGAATTTTAGTAAAATCCAAACAAAATAACACCACTATCGCATTCATAAGAAGTTGGAATCTATTTATACAATATATTGTATATATAAGCTTTGGAAATTATAATGGCTTTTAGATGCACGGACAAAAGACGAAATGACTTTATGCATTTTTTCATCTAAAGTTGCACTATAATATATAATATATGTCTTTAAGTTATATCTTAAACTAAAAACTAAAACCGGTACTTCGGTGGAATAAGGTGTTTTGTAAATATGTTATGTATAGATCGAAAATATGTTATTACACCTTTTTAACTTATTAGTAGATTTTTGGCGGTGACATTATGAAATAAAAATACTTTAAAAAAATGACTGCATGTTATAATCACTATTTATTTAATTAGTATTTTTATTATATTGGTGGTATCACAATGAGCCTTACAGTAGCCTATGTGCTCTCTCCCAAGAGAGACCGCTCGGACCTATATGCCAAAGTTTGATCATATCGTGCCATAATTATTTTTTAATGTATTTTACATTGCGTAAAATATTAAGGTTAGTAAAATTTTCGAAAATAAAAAAAACATGGCGAACTGAATCAAAATAGGGTTTTTCACACATGATGGACCCCTAATTAGCGTCCCATCGTTCGCAAAAATTTACAACGCCTATTCCAACACTTGATTTTTACTTCCCCGTGTCTTATGTTACTTCGATAGTAAGCCCGGCCCTAACACACCTATTTTGAACGAAATTCTAGATGGAGGGATGACGTCCCACTTTTCCCTCCTAACACGGCCACCCCTCCAAAGCCAAGGCCCTGAATCTGGGCCAGACTTAAGCCGGCTTAGAACCGGACAGGAAGAAGTCCCTGGGCCCCCCAGTATGAATGGAGACATTTTGCAATCCTAGGCCCATCTTTGGCAAAACATATTTTTCAGCACATGCCGATGCTCTTCTATCAACAATAGTCGAAATCCTGCACAGACAGTCTCAAACCTATTACCTCCGACTCATTATATATCCATGTCTACAAATATTATGCTACTACGGGGAGGCAGCCCATAGTAGATAAATTAGCTAGGAAGAGATTTTTCGGCCCATAACGCCCACCAAAACAGACCAAGCCCAGAAGAATTATCCATTAATCAATATTCGAATCCTGATTAATCAGGATCATCGAATCCTGAACGAAGGCTGTGTCGATCTATAGGCTACAATTTCCTCCGGGGGTGTCACTCCTCAAGTGGGAATGTTATTGATTTCAAGGTCCTCAGCTTTGCAGGTACCCCGAAAGGATCGAGGCAGCCCTTTGCAGAGGAAATTGTTAATAGATTTCGATCTTATGCCCTGCCGCAGTTGTTCTCGTATAGAGGATCCTCTCACGATTGTTTTTGCGTCACTATACGATTTAACCCATTACTGGGAGAAGTTTTGCAACTCTAGGGGACGTCTACACATTGGTGGGCGCTGCTGAGTGTACATTTAAGGGGGCTTGTTCCTCCTCTACCTGTATTTACGGCCCCGGAAAAGGGTGCCCCAGTTTCTGCTATGAGCCCCCAGGGACAACGTCTCCTCTTGGTCCGTACCTCCTATGGAGGTACCCTATCCTACTATTACTACTACAGCTACCACCACTACTACTACTGCCACTATTAATACTCCTACTACCACTATTACTACTACTACTGCCACTACTACGACTAAGAATACTGCTTCTGTAGCAAGTGCTACCAAGCTGAGCATATTGAATCAAACATATGAGGAAACATTTAGAAGAAAGTTGAACTGAATCAAAACATGCTGTGTGTATACAGATTGCTAATATGAGCGCATGAGTAATGTATTTGAAACGGCTAACCGTATCAAGAGGAAAGTTCTGGTGCGTCATGCGTGGATATTTAACTGTCCGAAAGGCAATACGTAGCTGCTACTACTAAGAAAAATTGACAAATAGGTAATACGTGATTGTCACTACTAATACTACTACCACTCCTGCTTTTGCTAATACTACCACTACTACTGCTACCAAACTATTCTAACTTCTACTTTAATTGCAAAAACTTGTAAGATTTAGACCATTAAGATGAAAACGGCTTCAAAAGAGGGTCAAAATGACAGATCAACAATATTTTTGGAACCGATTACCGTATCAAGGGGAAACTTCCGGGGCACCTTGGTGCCCCGTAGCCACATGTATATGCATCTACTGCCATTGATACTGCTGCTATTTTTACTATTGCTACTAATACAACACTAATGCCGCTGTTACTTCTCCCGCTACCACCACAACTGCTGTGATTATTAAGGCTAAGTCTATGAAGGTGAAAATTTGAGAGAATATTGAGGACAACTTTGAACTAAATCAAAAGACAGTATATGCATTTAGGTTGTCAAAAGAGCGTCTTTCGAGAACTGATTGGAGCATTAAGTTGGAGCCTCAGAGAATGCTCATCATTAGTAGCCTACTGCTGCCACTCCTACATTAACTAGCTCCACTACTACTGTTACTATCACTCCAACTGCTGCTTCTATTGCCTACCAGCCTTACAAGTAGTAAGACTAAGAACAATAAGATGAAAGTTTCAAGAATAATATGAATATACAGGTTATGAAAAAAACGTATCGGCAGTGTCATAGCAATGGCTAATTGTTTTAAGTTTTACCCGCCAGAGCTTGACTAGAGACATGTTCAGCCGAACAAAAGGCAATATTTTATACTTCCGCTGCTACTGGTGCTAGTTCTATTACTAATAATACTACTACTAGCACCACTAATACTAACACTACTACTTTGACTGCTATTACAGCTATGGGGGGGGAGGGGGGGGAGAAAAGACGAATTGAAATTGAAATGATCCAAATATATTCAAAATTTCTCTTTCCCTAGTAGGGATAGATCTGCGCCGCAGTTTGTTGACTAAAACACAAGGGGCTCTGCCCTTTGGGGTACCTGACGCCTGTACACTCGTTCATATTTTGGCCCTTGGCTTGCTTTGACTGTTAATGTGCTTGCTGCAAATTTTCTCAGATTCCTGCATATTGCAACTACCAAATTGCTTGAAAGTGCTTATCAAACCCGTTTTATACCCTGCTTTGAAACTTAGTGCTGTGCCTGCTTCTGATTTATATTGCTTGCTTAATTTATTATTGACTGAGGCCCCCCCTCTGCTTATAGCCTAATTGTTTTATTTATTTGACAATTTATTTCCTTTTTGTGATTTATTTTTGTCGTTTTACCTGTTTTAACCCTTTGGGGTTTTATTTGTGATGACTGACGGAACGGTTAGTAGTCCTGTCACCCCTGACCCCAATAACTCTAGTGTAAGGATTTTGGCTTTAGGTGTTGAAGGTCCAAATGAGACCAGTAGGCCAACAGTTATTGACAAAAACTGTTTCAACATCTCCAAAATCATGAGTCCAAAATCAGAGGAGACCAGATGGCTCCATTATCATAATAGCTGTGAACCTATACTTTCTATTTATACATTCTATTTATATACATTCTGCTATACTTTCTATTTCAGATATAGCAGTAAATGCATGTAAGGTAAAGTTTGTGCTTGGTCCTGGATCTAACCCTGCTTTAATCAGAAACAGAAAAGGCATAGTATTTATCCCATCTGAGGAGGTCACCCATCTGGATGATTTTGTCGAGGAGGTCCAAGTTGATGGCAGAAAAAAACAAGTGACATTGGCCTTTAAAAACCCAAGCCCACCAGTTATCCCTTTGGTTTGCACCTTTAAGCATGATGTTCAGTTCCCTCTGAAAATCTCTGTTTGGGGTGCAAGGTATACAGTTAAGCAGTTTATTCCCCAGGCAAAACAGTGTTTCAACTGTCAAGATTTTGGCCACATGGCTTTTTCTGCCGCAGAGGCAGAAGATGTCTACTTTGTAGTGGACAAACACACCCTTGATGAGTGTCACCAATCTAAAGCAGTTAAGGAAGATCAGGTACTCAAGTGCCCTAACTGCAATTGTAACCACGCTGCTAATGCTAAGGGGTGCCCAGTATTCATAGAGAAGAAAGCAATTGTAACTTACTCTTTCACCAGTACTGTCCCCATGAGGACTGCTACTGAGGTCTTGAAAAAAGGACTTCCTACATATACAGAACACATCCCCAGAGTACACACAGACTCTTTCCCTCCACTGACTCCTAATCAACCTCCAGTTGAGGAACTCAAAATGAGGTACACGGCCATGTTTGAAGGTGTTGCAAAGCAGATCTCTGATCTAAGTCAGGCTATTACATCTATTTGTGAACTGTTTTATAAGTTAGCACCAAGACATTTTCAAAATGAAGTCTGTAGCCTAAAAAAGTCAGTTGAAAACCTAAATAGAGAAGGTTCATTCCTTCCCACAATGTCAGCAGTTTCCAGCAGCCCTGGCAAAGCAGAAAGAAAACATAAAGGAAAGGAGTCTGTACCTAGCCCAGAATGTGCTATAATTAGGGTACAGAGACCTAGGTTAGCCCCTTCTCAGACAATTGACTAGTTATCTCTCCACTGTTTTCCTTTATTTGGCATGGTTGACTAAGCACAAACTTATTAAGTACTTTGGTTAAGACTACTGGTTCGCTTCATTCCCTAATTTTTTTTTCCTGCATGCTTCTTTTTTTTTAGAGTTCCCTGATTTGTTTTTAATTTGGTCTAGGTGACAGGTTACAGGTTAAATGTATTATTTATTATAATTGACTTGTATAAACATTGTATTTGTTGTTTGATAAGGTATTTGATCATTCTGGTTCCTGTTTATAATTGATGGCAGGTGTTGCTGGTGATTAACCCCTATGATAAGCAAGATCAATGGTAGATGGCTCAATATTATTTTAATCTTGAAGGCCATGATGCCCCCTCCCATATTATTTTATTTTAGAATTATCCTTTTTTTGATTTAATTTGTTTCATTATCCTTATCTGTCTTGATATTTTATCTGATTAAATTTCTATATCTGGAGGTATGGAACAGGTTATAATGTAAAAATGCATTATTTATTATAATTGTGTTGTTTATGTATTTTAATTGCTGTATGACAAAGCACAGTTATATTATTTTTATTCCTCTTTTTCAACGCAGGAAGTTGCTGCAGGTGAATTACCCCTTATCAATAGCAAGATCAGTGATACATGATCAGGTTGAGTGAATATTGACCAAAGTGACACCCAAGCAAGCTAGTGAGTACAGAAGGCACAGAACAATCGAGTGATACGAACGTGTAAGTAGAGGACTAAGTACCATTTCTAGGAGGTTATGTTCCTTCCTATGCCATTTTAGGAGTTTATGTTCCTTTCTGTGCTATTCTAGGAGTTTATGTTCCTTCCTATGATATTCTAAGTGTTTATGTTCCTTTCTATGCTATTCTAAGGGTTCGTGTTCCTTCCTATGCTTTTCTAAGGGTTTATGTTCCTTCCTATGCTATTCCAAGGGTTTATGTTCCTTCCTATGCTATTCCAAGGGTTTATGTTCCTTCCTATGCTATTTTATAGGACTGCGTTCCTTCCCATGCTGTTCTCTAGGAATTTGGTTCTACCAATGCTGTACTCTTGGTAAATGTTCCTTCCCATGATATTCTCTTGGAATATTTTACTTCCAATGATATTCATTCGAGATGTCTTATCTCTAGCATGTACAAGAATATACACTACAGTTTCACGTGCACATTGCAAAAAGCGAGATATTTATTATTAATTTGCAACAATATCAATCTATGGAAATGGTTAACGATAACAAACATGTTTTCAACCAGATGGGTTTTTGAAGCACATTCAGCATGGCGTGTTTTATTTTATTTTATTTTTTTTTTTTGGCAATTGACATTTTTTTCTTATAACAAGTACCATTCATTGCGATCGTATGAAGGTGGAAAAATCGCGGGGGCCAGGCCACGGAGGGGGGACCAGGGGTCAGCTGCCATGATTTATCATTGATAAGTATTTAGGGGGAAATGAGGAGGATCGGGCTATACAGGGACAGAGGTCAGCTTCCATAAGTTTCAGGATAAAATATCATTAATGAGTTATTTTAATGAGGATGAAGTTTGGGCTTATCTGATCCTTAAAATATTTTAAACCCCTCCCAGAAGAATCTTATATTACCCCAGGGCATAGCTTGTAACACTTACCCCTGGCTCTTGCAGGTTGTGTCGACCCCTGAGTTTTCGTTATTTGATTTTAGAACTTATTTTTAAGAGAATGGCTATCTCAAAAATTCAATCAGATGGATTTGGGGAAAATAGGCCAGAGGGGCTGGTTGCCGTCTAGTCCTTTTCGACTCTTAAAAGGGGACTTAGAACTTTCAATTTCCAATCGAATGAGTCCCGTCCAAAGTATAGTGACCACACCTTCTATAAGAACCTTATTTTCCCCGGGGCATAATTTACACCACTTACCCCCAGTTTCTAGGGGGGTGCAAACCTCTGAGTTTTTTTTGTATGATTTTGGTCTATGTTGAACAAAATGACTCTCTCAAAATTTTAATCAGATGAAAAGCATTTGAGTAAAAAGTGTAAGAGCGGGGGAGGGGTTATAGTTCTCACCCCATCACTTTTGACTCTTAAAAAAGGAACTGACGCTTTCAGTTTCTAATCATGTGAATCCCCTCCGAAGCATATACGACCACCCTTTCCATAAAAACGTTATATGCCCCCCAGACAAAAGTTACAACCCTTCTTCCGGGCTCAGGGACGTTATGTAGACCATGAAGTTTTTTATCTGATCGTTGGAAAATTTCAAACAAAATGTCTATCTCAAAATGTTGATCAGATGTACTTCGGGAAAAGAGATCTTAAGAAATGAACTAGAACTTTCAATTTTCAATCAAATTACCCCTCTCTGAAGTTTATACAACCACCCTTCCATAAAAACCTTATACGCCCCCCGGGGTATAGCTTACAAAGCCTGCCCTTGAGTTCTGAGGGGTTGTGTCTACCCCGGGATTTTTTTTATCTGATGTTTGAACTATTTTTAACAAAATCGATATCTCAAGGTTCGTAACGGTTGGGGGGAAAGGTGGGAAGGGGTAGGGGGGCTAGCCCTTCCATAAGATCCATATATACCCCCAGGGCATAACTCACAATGCCTGCCCTCGGGCTTGGGGGGGGGGGGTTCTGTCGACTTAGGAGTCTTTATTATCTGATATTTGAATTTTTTTTAACAAAATGGTTATCTCAAAATTTTGTCAAATACATTTGGGGATTAAAGGGCAGAGGGAAGGGGCTAGTTACCCTCTGGTCACTTTTGGCCCATCACTTTTAAGGGCGCTAGAAATTCCAACTTCCAATGAAAAGAGTCTCCTCCATAGTTTATACGACAACCTCCTCCATATGAAGTGCCCTCTGTGAAAAAAATAATAACAAAACTTTGGAGTCTTGTGGCATTTACTATCGGTAACGCTATACCGTTGCATCTGATAAATCTATCTATCTATCTATCTATTATCCATCGGCATCAATAATCGAAAACTAAGCGCTTAAAAATTAGTGCCCTTAATGCCCCATCTTTCGCTTCCGTACAGCAAAAAAAATCTGACCTTTGGTCCTTAAACTCAGATTCTTTGCGGATGGGAATTTTGCATCTACGCCACAGAGGTTTGTTCAACTGGGCAAAAATCCTAAATTTAGCAGCATTGTTGTTGGCATAAGATTTAGTGAAAGTACCTTAATATGCCTTTGTATATCAAATTGTCAAGAGGGCTCCTGTATACATTCTATGTATACAGGATACATTCTATATACATTCTAGGAAAATAATTGTTGTGTTTATATTTTAGTTCAAGAATGTCAAAAATTATTGCGTTCAGGGATGGATACAGAAGAAAAAACACGATATCAAAAAGTAGATCAGAGGGAGGGAAGAAACGAAAATGGAAGTGGTTTGAGAGCCTTTCGTTTCTTGATCTTGACAATTTGAGAAGTTAACCAACACAAATTATAAAGAGCCCATATGTGTAAGTGTGTTAATTTTTTTTTTTTTTTTTTTGCACATATCCATCCTTTTGAAAGGTACATACTAGTTATAGAGGTAGCCTAATTATTTTGATGAAAGTTATTGGCAACTTTCTATTGTAATTTTCCTGAATTTTTTCTCGATAGAAAATTTTCTAGGAGACTTCCAGGCCATCTTTTAAGTTCACAATGCTGATCACTTTGCATCTCCGATTTTGGATACCTTTAAATTGTCCGGTACAAAACTAGCATGGCGCTGTCTTGACTTTGGATCCATCAGGGTCGGATCTGTGCACCCATGAACCGACTTCAGTTTTACCAAATACAGAGGAACTCCTTTTACAAAAATCTGGTGACTCACAACATTTTATTATTTTTACTGGATTAGAACTTCACAGAGGAGAGGCAATAAGGTTTTTACAGGCATAATTATTTAATTTACTTTTCTGTTATGCGTTTAAGGAATAATCTGATTAGCTTACATAAACAGGTCATAGGTGGTCGTCAAAGCACAAAAGTGTGCGTCAAAGCACAAAAGTGTGCTTTGTCGACAAAGCACACTTTTTACCACAGAAGTATAAGAAATTAATCTCTGTTTTTATTTTTAAAATCCTTTAATCTGCAATCGTCATCATAAAAAAGCTGCCTCTTCTAAAATTAGCGTTGAAAATTAATTATAAATTAAAATGATAATAAGTTATAAAACGAAAGTAATAAAATACATAATTTATTAACATTTAAATTACATCAAGTTTTAAATTATCGATTATAAATTAAATGTAATATATTATTAAATTAAATCATAGATGGACTAGATTGTTCCTTTCTTTGCTTAAACTTGTTTTCTGATATGGTTGTGTATATGGTGCGACACCATTATAAATATTCACCTTCTTGTTAAGAAAATATAAGAGACACACATTCTTGGCATTACTTTAATTTAGCTTTTCAAAACCATACATATCACTGTATCTCCAACTCTAGAAACAACAAAATCAAAATTGCAACATAGAAAACAACATAATAAAACAATGAATAAATAAAATAACAATCAAATAGTAAACGTCATATCTAAATATGCCGTGAGCTTGAACTCACAATAAACTCTTTGTATTTCTTATATAAATCACATTTTAGGGTTTTTTTTGTTAATATAATTTTAGCACAAATTATTTATGCTTACATAAATAATTATTTGCCTACATACATAAATCATTTATGTATACGCTAACCAAAATTGCAACATAGAAAATAAAATAATAAAACAATGAATAAATAAAATAATAATCAAATAATAAACGTCATATCTAAATATGCCGTGAGCTTGAACACTAATAAACTCTTTTTATTTTTTATAATTATGCTTACACAGATTTCTCACTTCAATATTTTTGCAAAGCTCAAGAGCCACTCGATCAGATGATTTGACTTCCTAAAGGGTGACGATACTCAATGACATTAAGCGGGCGAGCGATATCCAATTCAATCCAATGACATTGAAGAGGTTGTGCGGGTGGGTTAGTTTTGTTTGATAGTCAATGTAATTGAGGAACACGTCGACCCATGTATTTTGCCAGGAGTGAGATATCTGGTGAAACTTAACAGATAATCTGTGATTTTAGCATCTGAATAACTTAGATGACAATATGTCATACTCAGACAAGTCACTGACTTGTAGGGTAGTAGTCCATCAGAGTTTAATTCTCATCAGAATCTGAAACAAGGAAGAAAAGAGCGTTAAAATGATGTTTTCCTTTAGCTAGAAAAACAAACATGACACTTCTAAATTTAAATTCTAATGCGTTAAATATACATAAGGTCAGAAAAGGTCTATCCATAATGCTTCTGTTAAGTTCTTATACTACCAAGGACAGAGAAAACATAATCTGATTGCTTGAATTGGGTAAGTGGAAAATTACACAACAAGATATAACTTAAAAATATATACCTAAAATAAAATTGGGAGTTTGGTTTTAATGAAAAAGACTATCAGATGCAATTATGCAATTTTTGGCAGCATTGAGCACCAAATTTGAAAAAAAAGAAACGTTGTTGAAAATTAGCAAATAATTAGTTATCAACAGATGACCAAACAGCTTAAGCAGATTCAACGAACAGTTCTTGGTAACGAACTGTAAATAGGGAGCGACTGGCTCAATAGAAACCGAAACTTTAAAAAGCGGAATTTGATACTTACAGATACAGCAAAAGAATTGTGTTTTAATGTTGATTTTAAACATATAAGTTTCATCAAGTTTAGCCTTACCCATCAAAAGTTACGAGCCTAAGAAGATTTGCCTTATTTTTGCAAAAAGGGGGAAACACGTCTAAAAGTCATAGAATCTTATTGAAAACCACACCGTCAGATTCAGCGTATCGGATAATTCTGCTCTATAGGTTTCAAGTTCCTATCTGCAAAAATGTGGAGTTTTGTACTTTTTGCCAGGAGAAAGATCACGGATGCGTGTTTATTTGTTTTATTTGTTTGTTTGATTTTTTTTTCCAAGGGTGATCGTATCCACCCAGGGGTCCTATAATGTCTTGAGAGGGCTCATTTGAACGGAAATCGAAAGTTCTAGTGCCCTTTGTAAGTTAACAAAAAAATTAGAGGGCAACTAGGCCCCCTTCCACGCTCATTTTTTTCTCAAAGTCACTGGATCAAAATTTTGAGATAGCCATTTTGTTCAGTATAGTTGAAAAATCTAATAACTATGTCTTTGAGGACGACTTAATCCCCCATAGTCCCCGGGGGAAGGGCTGCAAGTTGTGAATTTTTCCATTGTTTACATATAATATTGGTTATTGGGAAGTATACAGTCGTTTTGAGGGAGGGTTTTTATCGTGGGGGCGGGGGTTCGGAGGATGGGAATTATGTGAATTTTTCATGGGGGAAGAGAATTTCCATGAAGGGGGCTCTGGATTTCCCAGCATTATAGAAAAACAAATAGAAATTAAATAAAAAAACGAGTTTTTTCTACTGAAAGTAAGGAGCAACATTAAAACTTAAAACGAACTGAAAATATTACGTATATAGGGGAGGTTGCCTCTCCTCATTAGCTCAATCTTACGCTAAAGTTTTTTTTTTTGTTTAACTTTTAAAGGCTTATGATTCAACAGCCCTTAAGCTTTTAACAGCCTTTATGATTCAGGAGTCATTCCTAAGTAAATCGAACACAAATCAAACTTAGGTTATAATAAGCTTATTATTAGTTTAAACAAAAAGTAAAACTAATATGCAAATTTCGTTTTAATTATTCATGTACGGTGAGCCAAATTCAAAACCTGCATTAATTAAAAACGTTCAGTAATTAATTTTTTCAACTGAAAGTAACGAGCGACATTAAAACATAAAACGAACAGAAATTATTCCGTATATAAAAGGGGCTGTCCCCTCCTCAACGTCCCGCTCTTTACGCTAAAGTTTGACTTTTTCTCACAAATCTACTTTTTAAAACAAAAAAAAACTTTAGCGTAAATAGCGGGGCGTTGAGGAGGGGACAGCCCTTTTCATATAGGAATATTTCTGTTCCTTTTCAGTTTTAATGTCGCTCCTTACATTCAGTTAAAAAAAAATCCTTTTTTTATTTAATACCTGAAAGAACTACCCTATGTCGTCCATTATAAACATTTTTTTAGTTTGTATATCCAAAATTGTTCGAATTGGTTGGGTGATCTTTTCTTAGATTGTAGAGCTTGAGCAAGGGATCCAAATAACTGACAAAAAATTAGAAGCCGACACCTGCTTTCCCGTAAATCTTAGAAAAACCATTTAACTTCCCTCGTTTTGTCCCGTTTTGTTCAGTTTTAATGAAGCGTGCATCATTATAAGTGTGAATCTTGTTTTTGATTAAACCGAGTCCTTCACTGAGAGTTCCCTGTGGCGTTACCCTCTTTTTTCTGAAAATCTTGCCGACAAAGGGGATGCAAAATTTCACCATTTTTTAATCAGGTTTCATAGTGAAACCACAAATTCTCGATGAGATCATCTCGGAATCACTCGGATGAGTGAAGATTCAGATTCTCTCGATGGCGACTAGTCACATGGGAGAATTCCCTAATGGACCCTTTGTCTTTGAAACTGACAGCCTACGCTTAGGCTCGCAAAATAATTTTAGGGTATCGGATTCCCTTAAGTATATGTAGCTTTCCTTTGAAGTTGTAGTCGTCTTTGGGAATTAACATATTGTTAGTGCTTAAATTTTTAAGGAAGAAAAGCATTATCAAATTTCACTAAATAGTTTCGCTTATTTATTTTCACGGCTCAACATTCCCTAAAAACCTGATAAGTTTAAAATAACCAAAAGATAAATCTTAATAGACCTAGGTTTTCAATTATGAATAGACTTGGGATAGGCTAGGGAGACAACTCCACCTGTAGAGATACAGCCAGTCCCAAGTCTGGATAAAGAAGGAGGGTTGGGCGGTAGACCAGCAGCCTGCCCCTGGAAAAAGAAGCCTTGTTACATAAACGTTCAGAGAGAGCCACATGATACCAAATATGCAACCTGATAACGACCATGGACCGTCCCCGGACCCCTTGATGACGACTTCAGACTCCCCCCCCCCCCGTCCGGACTCGATTCTTAAAAGCAAATTGCCAAATAAATCTTGGTTTCTGGAACGTAAGGACCATGGCTCAGCCCTCGAAGACATAATAGGTCCTCGAAGAAATGGAAAGTTATGGCTTAGACATTCTGGCTCTGTCGGAGGTCCGTTGGACTGGTTCAGGAAATCAGAACCTCAAAAACGGATTCACAAACCTGCACTGAGGCACCGACAAAACAAAATAGGCAGGCGTTGCCATAATGCTGTCAAAATCGGCGTCTCGAGCGCTCATGAAATGGACTCCTATAAATGAGAGGATCATCGTAGCACGTTTTGCAAGTAGAAAAACAAAACTAACAGTAGTCGCATGCTATGAGCCAACTAATGATGCAGACAAAACCTCAAAAGACAACTTCTACACCACCCTGCAAGCCGTTGCCACATATATCCCCCGTCACGATCTCGTCTGTTTTGTTGGAGACTTCAATGCCAAAGTGGGGAGCGACAAGTCATACTGTCCTGAGGTTCTTGGGAGCCAAGGCCTAGGTAAAGTAAACGAAAACGGGACACTGTTAGTTGATTTTGCGATAACGAACGACCTTATCATTGGAGGAACCTTTTTCCAACACAAAATAATCAATAAGTATTTATGGAACTCCCCGAATAGACGAACACATAACCAGATTAACCATGCCTTGATCAACAAAAAGTGAAAATTAAGCCTCCAAAATGTAAGAGCCTATAGAGGAGCAGACGTTGCTACAGACCATGCTTGGATGATTGCAAAGCTAGCTCTCAAGTTGAAAGCCACGCAGAAAACACAAACCAAAGGAAGTCCTGCCTACGACTCAGATAAACTCTCCGAAACCAAAGTGCGACACATGTTTATTATGCAGATAACAAATAGGTTTGAAAGCCTGACCCTAGACCTGGACAACGCTGCTAGCGTGGAGGCAACATGGATCGCCCTAAAGGAAGCCTAGAACCAGGTAGCCAAAGAAACAATTGTGCACAAAAAGTGACCTAAAGACGAGTGGCTGTCTGATCAGACGTGGACCTTTATTGAAGAACGTCGAAAACTAAAACATTGTTTGTTAAATGGTGGGGACAGCAGTGACACAGTACTGAAAAATATATTATACCATGACCAAGACAAGCTGTTGAAAAAGAGTGCAATAGGGGATAAACGGAATTTTTTAGAAAAAAATGCAGTTATGGCGGAAGAAGCAGCCAAACGTGGTGATTATCGAGCTGTCTACAGAATCACTAATGAAATCATCGGTAAACGTCGTAACCTTGATGGACCATTGAAAGACGTAAATGGGAAGACAGTCACAGCCCTTGATGAAATCTCTGAAGTTTGAGCCTTGTACTTTGAGAAAGTTCTCAACAGACCCAGCCCCCCCCCCCCGATACAGCTGATATTCCAACAACACTTTTCCTAGAGCTTCAAATCAATACTGCAGATCCATTGACCGAGGAATTGACACAAGCCGCTCACAAATTAAAAATGGCAGAGCGCCAGGAAGCGATCGGATATCAGCAGAAATGATCAAAACCTCGTTAGGTGCCTGTATAACTCTGTGGACTGCACTCTTTTCTTGCATTTGGAAATCAGAGAAGGTCCCCAAAGAATGGAGGAAAAGCACCCAGATTAAACCTTTTCAAGAAAGGAGATGCATCAAGGTGCGACAACTAGAGGGACGTTAGTCTGCTTTCAATCCCTGGGAAACTTTTTCCGCATATAATCCTCAGCCGTATTCAAGCAGCCCTAGATAAACACTTACGAGATGAACAACATGGCTTCCGTCCATCTCGCTCCTGCTCCGACATTATATACGTCCTGCGCATGATGATCGAGGAATGCAACGAATGGAGGCAAAAGATGTACCTTGTCTTTGTGGATTTCAAAAAAGCCTTCGACTCAATACATCGAGAGTCGCTGTGGAAAATCCTCCGTTATTACGGCATCCCTAAGAAACTTGTGTCCATGCATATTGCTCTGTATTAAAATACCGAGTTTTGCGTTTAGACCAATGAAGGAAGAACAAGTTATTTCCATATTAAGTCTGTTTTTAAAAAGGGGTGTGTCCTCTCTCCCCTTCTTTTCGTCCTTGTAATCGATTATGCACTTCGAGATTGCACGGGGTTTGGTATTCAACTCCGCGACAATAAGCAACTAACAGATCTCGATTTCGCCGACAACATCACCCTGATAGAGGCAAACAAGAAAAGGCTCCAGGACCTTCTCCATGTCATCCGAAAGAAGGCAAGCCTTTTAGGATTGAAGATCAACTCAGGCAAGACAAAAAGCATGGCAACAAGCGACTCGCCACTGGACATAAGGTGCGGGGATACCACAGTAGAGCAGGTGGTGGAGTTTAAATACCTTGGAAATACAGTTGAACGAACGGGATCTAGCGAAAAAGAGGTGCAGTCGAGGATTGGGAAAGCCAGTGGAGCTTTTAATCGACTAAAGGCTGTTTGGCGATCGAAAAAGTACTCCGCCAAACGGAAACTAAGGCTTTTCAACAGTAACGTCCTCTCGGCCCTCCTGTATAGTAACGAGTGCTGGAAACTTAACCAACAACAGGAAAAGAGGATTCTTGCATTCGAAAACAACTGTCTTTGAAGAATACTAAACATCGATTGGAGAGCACATGTAACAAACCAGTCAGTTCGATCTATGTCGTGCCAGCCCCTGGCAACAGATGTCGTCCGCCGACGAAGAAAGCGGTACTTGGGGCATGTTATCTGTATGACAAAGGATAGACTTCCTAGAACCGTACTGGAATGGCAGCCGCAGGGATCCCGTAGAAGAGGATGACCGAAAAATACACTTCGTCACACATACCAGCGGGACCTCAAACACATCAATACGACGGTATAGCCCCAGTGGGAAGATATATGGGCAGCAGCACATATGAGGGATGATTTGCGGCTCTTCCTGGATGCCCTGGTGGCACAGGAGGAACTAAGGTCTAAGGTAAGGTCTATCAAAATTATAGTACATTATGTGCAAACAGCTTCACTCAGCTTTGATCAGATGAATTAAAATAAAAATGGGCAAATTTTTGCTGCAATGCTTATTGGTGTTGTAAAGGAAGAAAATACATTGTTCTTAAGCTAAATTTGTGACATCAGAAACGCTAATCGGGGGGAGAGAGGCATTAAACTCTTCATATTTTGAAAAAGACTTTTTTTAGGTATTTCCCTTGAAAAAGCCTTCTTTTGGCATTTCCATTGAAAAAATCGAAAGAATAACAAAATCACCCCTTTAGATTATTAAAAATACATTTTTGCCCCATCCCTATTCTCGTGAATTGACACCCCTGTGTGACGTCATTTTCTACGTGTCTTAATGGCTTCTTAGTTTTTCTCCAGGAAAGTAATGCGTTCTCCAAGCAGGGGCTGATCCAGCATTTTTTTAGGGGGGGCGCAAAATAGGTTGATACGATAAACTTGCGTTAGGAGCAAGCTAAATTAATGCAAACTTACGTTAATTAAGTAAGTTACACTGCTTTAGACTACGTTAGGGAGGGGTGCCCCCTCGCCCCCTCTCTGGATCGGCCACTGTCTCCAAGAGAGGTACTTCCAACCTTGCCCTTCCCAAATTTACCGTAATATTCAATTTTTGAAAGGAACTGATGGATCCTATTTATATACAGGCAGGGAGTAACCCCCGTAATCTCATACATTTTTGAACTTAACAGTTCCTACAACCCAGAAAAAAGAATTAGACATTCGTGTTTTTCCCTGTAAAAAAAGACAATCTGTGACAGGTGATGAAAGCCGTTAAAAAAGGTTCCTCGAGCCCAGCTTCCCCCTTATCTATTAATATTAATATTATGATGACCCAAGATATATTGTGGAAAAAGGAATCTAAACTTGAATCTGTTGGAGTGTCACAATTTCGTTGGTATACGATGGAATTTATATAAAGAAGGAATGCTGGAGCATGATACAACTTTATAATTTAACTAGTTCAACGATATATAACCTCTAATCACAACACTTTTTCTCCCAATCATGCTAACGAGGTTCCGATCGATACAGCTTATATTGAGTCTGCTCCTTTAGGTCTGATAACCACAGCCTAATGAATTTGTCAAAAAATTAGAGCAAGTTGTAATAGGGATCGGTACTACTGTCAGTGTCAGAGTTGAAGTTGGAATACATCTCTGTATGTATTCCGTAAAGTCCTATGTACGTTTCGAGTCCTATTGACATTCAAAAACATTACGAATGAATATTTGAAATGAATTAAAATAATTTTTATGGATGAAAAATCATTTTTATCCTAATTGTTTTAAGAAAAACATAATTTTCTTGTCTTTTACTTCAAAACTAGCCAAAAAATCAAAAACCTAAACAAATGATTCAATAAAATGAAAAGATAGTAAAATATATAATAAAATCTACAATAAAATACATGTACATATATAAAAAACTAGAGCTAGTTGTAATAAGAATCGGTACTACTGTCAGAGTTAAAGCTGCCAACATCTTTAAGATTTCTATTGCCACTTCGAGTCGTATTGACATTCAAAAAATCATCAATGAATATTCGAAAAGAATTGGGATGATTTCTATGGATGATTATTTTTAGGATGATATTTAGGATAGTTTTAGCAGAATTAGGACGATGATTTTAGGATGATTTTTAGGATGATATTCTTGTCATGCATTTTGCTTTTAAAGAAGGGTAAATTCCCTCAATGTCTTAAAATTTTGAAATCTATATACGCACAGTCTTCCTTTCAGTAGCATTTCCATTTTGAATTTGCACTTCAAAGGACTTTTTAAAGGAAGTTTGAAAGGACGCTTTAAAGAACTCTTCTTATGTCTACTCTTATACATTTATCATCGGAAGCGCAACAACGCTGCCTAAGTAAAGAGCGATGTGGGCACAATGTATTATTTATTTATTTATTTATTTTGTTTAGACCAGGGCTCCTCGTATCGAAGGAGTTGTTGTTGAAACTTCAAAAAAGGCTCATTCGATTGGAAATTGAAAGGGCGAGTGCCCTTTTTAATAGTCGAAAGTGATTGGAGGGCAACTAACCCCCTCCCACGCCTACCATTTCCCCAAACGCATTCAATCAAAATTTGAGATAGCCATTTGGCTTAACGTAGTTGAAAGACCTAGAAATTATGTCTTTGAGGATGAAAAATCCCCCTTACAGCCCTGAATGCAAAGGGTTGTAAGTTGTGCCCTGAGGGCATTTAGGGTTTATATAGAAAGGGTGATCGTATAAACTTTAGAGGTGGCTCATTGGTTTGCTAATAAGAAGTTCTAGTGCCCTTTTTGAGACTCAGAGTGATCTGAGGGTGGATTCCCCCCCCCCCTTAACACACGCCTCTTTTTTTCCGAGATGCATCTGATAGAAACTTTGAGGCGGCCATTTGTTACCTTAGAAACTTCGGAAAAAGCTCATTCAATTGAAAATTGAAAGCGCTAGTGCCCTTTTTGATAGTCAAAAGTTATTGGAGGGGAACTAACCCCCTCCCACTCCCACCATTTCCCCAAGCACATCAAATAAAAGTTTTGAGATAGCCATTTGTTCAACGTAGTTGAAAGGTCCAGAAATATATCTTTGAGGTTGACAACACCCTCAGAGCCCTCAGGGCAAGGGTTATAAGTTATGCTCTGGTGGCATATAAGGTCCTCCAAAGGGTGATTGTAAAAACTCCGGAATGGGCTCTTTTGATTGGAAATAAGATGTTCTAGTGCACTTTTTAAGATTCAGTGTGATTGGAGGTTGGATACCTTCCCCCCCCAATCTCGCATTTTCCCGACATGCCTCTGATAGAAATTTTGAGATGGCCATGTGTTGTCGTAGATACTTCGAAAAGAGCTCATTCGATCGGAAATTGAAAGGGCTAGTGCTCGAAAGTGATTGGAGGGCAACTACCCCCCCCCCTCCTTCCATGCTCACCCTTTCCCAAAACGCCTCCAATCAAAACTTTGAGATAAGATAATCCAAACATACTATGTTTTCTTATATAAGAAAACTGAAAAGATATAAAATATTATTTTTTCCATGAAAAAGACTATGTCAATAAAAATCGAACATAAATTAATTTAAAGACTTTTCCGCAAGAAAAGTTTTCCAAAGAAAATTAAGAGCTCCATTAAGCCAAGAATGAGCAAAAATAAAGTCAAATAATTTTCGCATCGTAAAACTGTCACTATCAATAAATAAACGAAACTCAAAACGAACAGAAATTAAAATAAATAGCCGAATCAAACTCAAAACGAGCAAAAATTAACATGAGTAGGACTGAAAACCCCTATCCCTTCTCAAGTCCAAAACACAATTTGTGCTTTACTGAAAACAAAATACGTTTGAAATGTTTTCGCCTTTCTTTTTTTCATAATAAAAAAATTATCAAAAGCTTAAAAAAGCTTAAGGAAGAAATGTCGGTGCATGGCAATTACACTGACAATCCACAGTCTTTTTTTTTTTTTCTTTTTTTTTTAGTAAAGCACAAATTATGGTGGTCTTGAGAAGGCATGAGGGTTATCAGATCTACTCATGTTAACTTTGGCTCGTTTTGAGTTTGTCTCGGCTATTAATTGTAATTTCGGTTCGTTTCAAGTTTCATTTATTTATTGATAGTGATTTGTGATAGTTTTAAGCTTGGAAGATTATTTGACTTTATTTTTGCTCATTCTTGGTTTAATGGAGGGCTTTAGGCCTACTTTTTATTGAAAAATTTTAAAAGAACAAAGTTTTTTAAACAAAGTTTTTTTTACTGCTGGTATTTGCTTGAATACCATCATAAGAAAAATCATTTCGTATCGGTAATAAAACTTATTCCGCCAGCGAGGCTGGTCGGATTGGCGAATATATAGTGTTTTTTAAAATATACCAGCGTATTCTATACACCTTTTATGTTAGCGTTTTTTATTATAGAAACACGTTAGAAATACGTTCTTTATGCTTAATACAACAGAATAACGTTAATATGGTACTTATGAACGTAATAAGCAACGACTAATAATTAGAATTAAAATAAATACCTCGTCTGCGAACATATGGCAATTCCGTAATAATCGCACCGGTATCACTTGTAATGTTATAATATTTATCATTATTATTTCTAGGTTCTCTTTCATTTGGATATGGTTCATATTTAACGGAATAGTCTATAGTCCTTGAAATCTCAGTATCAGCCAGTAGATACTCTCTTTTTATATAAGATTCGTATAAATCTGGGGGTGCTATCCGGCGAATATCTGGGCTATACACACTTCGAACTAATTCAGTATCTGGTAGTTGATATTGAGTTGACGATAAAGCCGGAGAGTGAAAAGCACTTGGTTGGGGAGAACTGCTTAGTTCTGACCCCCCTTCAAATTCATTCGAATCAGTTGCTGGTCCGTAGCGTAGTCGAGTTTCTGTAGAATAATAGCGATAAATCCATCGATGATTCTTCATTATTTCTGCTTCTTCATTTCTAGAAAGAAAAGATCAATAACGAGTTAGAAAGAGCTATGAAGGAAAAATATCCTTCGAAATTTTGGAATAGCATGTGAACTTCTTAAAGATCACAATAACTTTTCTTTTACTGGTATATCAAGTGTTTTGTCAAATTTTATTTTGTAGGTCAGTTCTTTTTGGGCCATTAGTAATAATAATTAAGTAGAACCAAGCATTATATTAATAACCCGTTTTTTAAATATTTCTACCGTATGATTATCTAACTAATTAAAATATGATCACAAAACTAATAACAAGAAGAGTATCACTTAAATTAATGACACTAATATCAAATAAATTATAACAAATAATAAGAATGCTTAGCTATAGCGCAGAGAAATAGAGAGTTTGCTTGTAAAACAAACAAAAAATATTACTCAAAAAATTTCCTTCTTTTTGCTCGCTTAAGGTTCCACAGAGCCACGCATGAAAACCAATCATGTTTGCAAAGCTGGGCTATTTAATTTTCTTTTTTGACATAGAATAGAAGGATTGATTTACGAAAATACGTCACAGACGAAAAACAATGCGAAATTAAAGTATACTTTTGACCTTTATACTTTTGATGTCTTTAGTAAACGCATTGAGAAAAAATTCTTTACCCCCTAACAGTTTCTTCAATTGTCCCCCCCCCTCCAGGTAGGTGGTATTCCTTATTGTTAGTTCGGTCCTATTCCAGCAGTTCTATGCTAAGGCTTTCAAAATCATCAACCGCTTAGATGGCGCTCTTGATCTTATTCCTGATAGTTCTACTTTTCCAACCGTGTTAAGATTCTTTTTAAAGCCTTTAGCATTTGAGGATTTTTAAGCATTTAATCATTTTGAGTACTTATGCACTTAGCGCATTGAGATCTAGACTTTCTAGACAAACAGAACTCGATCAAAGTAGCAAAACTTTAAACATATGTTTCTTCGAAGTGTATATTTAGAAAAATCGACTTATTTTAAACCCGCCTACAATAGCTGTCTTAGTTTGGATCAAAGGTATAATTGCATTTCTAAAAAGTAAAAGGCGTATGCGCCTCTTACTTGTGAGCATTCTATATTTTTAAAAATACAATGATTAAGCGTCTATTAAATAGCAGAAAAAGTGTGATCGATTGTGCTTCTTAACGAGCATCTCTTGTTGCTATGAAATCCAAGACATGATGCATCTATTCCGCTAGTTGCACTTTTTAGATCTACTTGAATTATAATTAATTGAAAAAAAAGAGTTAATTGATTTATTGTCTATGAATCGTTTTAAGTACTCATTTGACCGGCCGTTAAGGCCGCAATCAGGGGGGGGGGGCAACCGAAATGTTTTTCCAACTCGTAAAAAAAGTGACAAAAATGAATATAAAAAAATTTGATCCGTTTTTGATTTTTTTTTTTTTTTTTTTTAATGTCGGAAAAAATATTTTTGTAAAACACCCCCGAAAAAAAAAAATCCTGGATACGACCCTGCTGGCCGTATTTCAAATTGTAAGCTGTACGAAAATATTGTCCTATTTCCTTTTCTAGGGCTATAATGAGAGAAAGGCTGGGGTGGCTAGGACACGTTTTGCGGATGAAAGATGACAGATTGGCAAAAATCGTCCTTTTCGGCTATCCATCTAGGGCCAAACAAAATTCTGGTTGGCCCCTAATGAGGTTGGAAGATTTCGTAAGAACGGATTTAAAGGAAAATGAAGCTTCTTCGGGGTGCGTGAAGAGAGTAGATTTGAATAGATTGGGATGGAGGAGGAGCGTGCCTAGCTGTGTTGGCCTCGAGTGACTTGGTTTTGCAATGAGTTATTAGTGGTAGCACTAGTACATGTTCCAGCGTATTATGTTCGCTAATTTGGTAATATCTTTATAAAATAATTACTTACTTCTTGAGTTAAAAGTATGCTACATAATTGAGACGGCTGAGACCAAACTTTGTTTGCCTATTCCGAAAGTTGCACTTTTTAGATCCATATAAATTAAGGTTTATCGAAAAACCATATATGCTCCTGTATATTACGATATTATTTAATTTTTATTAACAGTTGAAACCTTTACGAGCCAGGGTGAATACAAAAATATAACAAAAGAAAAATTATAAACAAAGACGCAGCCTTAAATCCAAACTAATATATAAATATACGTGCTTAAGAGGTTGGGACAGTTTTTTGGCACAGGTGTATTTTTTCATTTTCCCATAATTTTCTGATTTTTCTCACAGAATAATGGGTTTGAAGGATATGGCCCCCCCCATGAAACAAAATCCTGCGTACGTGCCTGTATGGCACAGGTATGTGCAATACCTGTGCCCAAAAACTGTCCCAACCTCTTAATCCCCATAAAACTTTTGATGAGTAACACTAAACTAAATGAATCTTATATATTTGGAATCAACATAAAAAAGCCAATTGTTTTGATGTAATTTATCTATTGATATAAAACAATTTGTTTTTTTAGAGTTTTGGTTACTATTGAGCCATGTCGCTCCTTACTTACAGTTCGTTATTACGAATTGTTTGATAAATGGCATTCAAATTATTTTTACTCCCCCCATAAGCTCGGATTTTAAAGTGGCAAATCATATTTTATAGAATAAGATGCCTGAATCATCTCGAAGGTGCCCCTTGCTTAACTCATTCAAAAAAGCTATAAAAATATTTTTTCTTCTTAGATGATTTTGTTCTTCTTTTCTTTACTTTTCTATCTCCTTTTCGTTTTTAATTGACTAGACTTTTTGTTTTTTTTCCTTTTTTCCTTTTTGTTTTTAATTGACTTTTTGTTTTAATTTATTTACACAAAAATATAATGTATTTAACTTTTTCTGTTCTATTCATATTTTTTTTGGTGAGATGCTTTAATCACAATCTTTTTTCTATATTTTTTTTCTTTTGATTTAATGCTTAGTTGAATTGTTTGTTTTTCCCCTCCTTTAGAGGCATATAAGCCTTTGGGGGATTAAATAAAAACCAACTTTTTTTTAACTGAAAGTAAGGAGCGACATTAAAACTTAAAACGAACAGAAATTATTCGGTATATGAATGGGGCTGTTCCCTCCTCAACGCCTTGCTCTTTACGCTAAAGTTTTTTATTGTTTTAAAAAATAAAGTTGTGAGAAAGAGTCAAACTTTAGCGTAAAGAGTGAAGCGTTTTAATGTCGCTCCTTACTTTCAGTTAAAAAAACTTGTTTTTTATTTAATTTCTGAACGTTTTTGAATTATTGCAGCTTTGATTTTGACTCACCATACATGAATGATTAAAACAAAATTTGCATATTAATTTTACTTTTTCTGGCTAAATGGCTTTTTCGAAATTTTATTCTGACGTAACTTACGTAACTAACTTATATATAGCCTACGTATATTTTTATTACGTATATTAGGGGTTCACCCCTAGTCAATACCTCAATCTTTACGCTAAAATTGAAATTTTGTTCCAATTCTTTGAGAATAACCCCTTACTCACAAAGGTCGTTAATTAGAATAAATAGCTCCGACGAAAGTACAAAAA
Organism: Artemia sp. Qi Xiang Cuo; assembly: GCF_049724085.1. NCBI lineage: Eukaryota > Metazoa > Arthropoda > Branchiopoda > Anostraca > Artemiidae > Artemia > Artemia sp. Qi Xiang Cuo. Next base: position 14,463,604 of record NC_142801.1, read on the forward strand.
ACAACTTTAGCGTAAAGAGCGAGGTTATGAATAGGGGGCGAACCCAATCATATACGTAATAATTTCTGTTAGTTAAATTTTGATGTTGCTCCTTACTTTCAGTTGAAAAAATTGTTGTTTTTTTTATTATTTAATTTCTGATCGTTTTTTATAATAACACTGGGAAATCCGGCCCCCCATTCATAGCAATGTACGTTCCCCAATGAACGATTCCTCCATGAAAAGATCCTCCCACGTAGCTCCCGACCCACCCTCCCACCAACTACCAGACAAAATTCCCCCTGAAAACTTCTGTATACTTCCCAATGACCAATACTATATGTAAACATTGGGAAAAATTCATAACTTGCAGCTCTTTCCCCAGAGACTGTGGGGGATTAAATTATCCTCAAAAACGTCGTTATTGTGTTTTTTTACTATTCCGATCAAAATGGATGTTTCAAAATTTTGATCGGGTGATTTTGGGAAAAATTGAGAGTGGAAGGGGGCCTAGTTGCCCTCCATTTTTTGCCAATGAAAAAGAGCACTAGAAATTTTAATTGCCCTTAGAATTAGCCCTCCCGCGATATTATAGGGCCACTGGGTCGATACGATCACCCCTGACAAAAACAAACAAATAAACACGCTTCCGTGATCTTTCTTCTGGCAAAAAATACAAAATTCCACATTTTTGCAGAAAGGAGCTTGAAATTTCTATAGTAGGGTTCTCTGATACGTTGAATCTGATGGCGTGATTTTCATTTAAGTTCTATGACTTTTAGGGGGCGTTTCCCCCTTTTTTCGAAAATAAGGCAAATTTTCTCGGGCGTGTAACTTTTGATGGGTATGACTAAACTCGATGAACCTTATATATTTCCAATCAGCATAAAAATATGATTCTTTTGGTGTATTTATTGGTATCAAAGCTCCGCTTTTTAGAGTTTCAATTACTATTGAGCCGGGTCGCTCCTTACTTACAGTCTGTTACCACGAACTGTTTGATTAGTACCACGTATTTAATGCACGATTAACTAATTTTGTATAAATCTTATCTTATTGCTATGCTTATGGGCTTTTTTATATTGGGCTTGCGAGATAAATGTAGTAGATCGTATAGATAAGTGTGTATAGCTGTAGGCTATAGCCTACATCCCGAAAACAAAACTGCAGAAGAGTGCCATGAAATTACAATAAGACTTACTAATTTGTATAAGATTTGTACTATCTCGTATTTTTAAAGCGTTGCTTATGTGGCGGGGGGGGGGAGCACGTCCCTCTCTGAAACGTCGAAAATTTTCAATTCTTCTTAGAACTTATGATTTTTCCAGAATATTGCAGATTTGATTTTTTTTTTTTTTACTTTTTAATTTATGCTCTGTTTTCAAACACACTGTGGCAAGGGAAGAAGAGGGATATGTCTTCAGTTTTATCACTGCTTTGCAGCAGCATAGATAGATGGATAGATAATGTATTTCCAAAGCCCAAGAACCAAATACACACAAAAATTTAGGAAAGATAAAGAAATCACAACAGAAAAAATTACGAAACACATAGAAACATGATCAGTGGTGGATCCAGAGGGGGGGGGGGAGGGGGCACCCCCCTAGAGTAGTCTAAAGTAGTGTAATTTACTTAAGTAATTCAAGTTTGCGTTAATTAAACTTGCTCCTAACGCAAGTTTACCGGATCAACCTATTTAGCGTCCCCCCACCTTAAAAAATCTTTATTGGATCAACCTATTTTGCGCCCCTTCCCCCTAAAAAAATCCTGGATCCGCCCCTGAACACGATACATAGCAAAAAATACCTAACGGTAGTTTATCGAGAAAATAAATGTATTCCATATAATAAATAACAATTAACTGTTAAAACTTTTTCTTCTTTCTAAGCTTTTCTCTATGTACACACCAATACGAAATATTGTGGTTGGATTACTACTTTGTAAAATACCAGGAAGCAGCAAAACAATCCCATGTAAGTATTTTTCCCTTAAATCAGAAAGCACCGGGTACTTTCCGAGAAAACGGTCCAAATCTTCGTCCTCATCTTTACAAAGAGGACACACATACTGACCTTTAGGATCAACTATCCTCCTGTCGAAAACCATTTACCTGCTCTGGATTGGAAGGCAATTCGCCCTAAGGTGAATCCATCGACATAAAATCATAGCCGGTAAATTAAATTTAAAATAAATTTCCTCTCCAAAAGTAGGTTTAGCCTGATTATAATGAGTCAATGTAGTAGAATTTAAAACCAGCTTTTGCCATTACAGAATTTCTTCACCCTCTAAGATAAATCGTACCTGACTTTATAAATCTGTTGGTAGATCACGGGAACCGAGACCATCATTCCATAAGTAAGGCATTCCCACTCTTTCTAGTAATGACCTAATTTGGGATGGCCACGACGTTTTCGAACCGTAACTCAACATCTGATAATAAGCTGCTCTAACTAGTCTATCTTTATTACACCTAATGAGCTTCAACCAAAATCTAAGCATCAAAATAGACCTACGTAGTTTTAACGAAAACAGGCCCATATCACCTTTCAGAATCTGTGAATGAGTTGTCGGATATAACCCAAACAGTCTTTTATAATACTGGAGCTGGAGGGACTCCAACGTCTTTACCGCTTCTCCGCCCCAAATTTCTGCTCCATATTCTATTACAGGTAAATTTTTTTTTATTAAATATTCTTTTATGCATTTTTAGATTTTTTAATTCCGATTATCGTTGGATTTCTAAAAATTGCAGACATGGCCACTTTGCCTTTTTTAATTATTTCTTCAACATGACTCTTTAAACTTCCATTTTCTGATAAAACAAATCCTAAATATTTTTTTCTTTTACTCACTTTCAGTTCCTTATTATTAAATTTAATATTTATAATTATCTTTGCCAGTTACTTTCCTTTTTTTAAAATAACAACTTCACTCTTTTCAACATTGAGCGGACGTGCACATTCACAACATTCAACATTCAGCGGACATTCACAGGACGTGCAACACCTGTGACTTCTCTTCGAAGATATCGGCAAATAGTAATTTGGGTCCCTTAAATTGAATTTCATTCAAGTGGAATGGCAACCCTGCATCCAATGCTACATTTTTCATTGCCATTGCTTTGGTATTGACTAAAAGAGAAAAGGGCTGGGCAAGTCCAGAAGGAAATTAGTCACAAGGGCCCAGTCTTGGCTTTCGGCCACCCTGGGGCTAGTTTTTGTAATCTTGGGCTTATAATTGACAAATTTAATGGACCTTTATAAAATATGATTGAATAGGTTTTAGTTTAAATCGTAGTACTGTTTAACTTGCAATAAAAATTTTCAAAAATTTTCGAACAAATACGTCAAATCGTTAAAATATTCAAATTAAAGAGATTGATTTTTTAATTAAGTAAATCTAATCTCATAATTTGAAAATATTTTAGTTCACTTAAATTAGATAAGACCCACATAGATTAATTACTAAAAGAGAAAAAAATATTTTACGGTAGATAGTATTTGTATTGATCAAATGATACTTACGAAAGAACCTGACACGTTGCGATGATGATAGATTGATCTGAAGATTGGTGGCCATCGACGACATGTAAAACGCAATGAACCCATATCCAAAGCCCATCATTTCTCTGCATTCTTGCTAAGAGGACACTAGAACGTTCTTGATCTGATCTCGTTACTGAAAAATTTAAAATAGCACTTTTGTTTCCCGTCATTATGTCCAGTGAAGCGCCGTCAGTAGATAAGGTCGACAAAGCTACTATTCCTTCATTAAGATAAAAAGGCAGGCATATAATTAACAAACAGAAAAACTAAATAGTTTTCTCCGTTGCCACATCATTAGTTTCATAATAAATAACAGAAAGGCTGATGACAAAGAAGATACACTTCTGTTACAGTTTTGTTGTATCAATTACCTATCGGACAGAAAATGTGTGTTTGTACGCATTTGTGGGTGTGCGCATTTGTACCTCTGTGTTTGTATGAATTTGTATGTGTTTGGGTTTGGATTTTTCCGTCTACGTCTTGTCTATGCTATGTGAGTTTTTTAATGCGCCTATGGTTGCTTCTGTTCGTATATGTGTGTGTCCGCACGTCCATATGTGAGGGCATCCGTAGGTGTGCGTTAGTGTCTTTACTTGCGTACTTATTTGTGGAGAAGGTTCTTAAGTATATTTTGATACACAGCCCAATCAAAATCTCAACCAAATACACCAGCCACAAGATTACAGTTATTAATACTGCTTCTGAGCAGCACATGCCACATGAGCAGCAGCACATGAGTAAAACGCAATTATGAAAATACCGAAATTGTACAAGCTCTATAAGACGGCAAAAATTATTTACGCCTCTATGATTTTCTCCAGGTGAATATTTTACTCAGTGAGACTCAGTTTAGATTTCGTAAGGGACACTTAACAACGCATGCCTTGCAGCATTTGGTGGAGTGCGTAAGTGGTGCGTTGGATAAAGGCTATTTGCCTATGTTGATTTTCATTGATATTAGAAAGGCATGCGATACTATAGATTTCAAGATCTTGCTTGACAGACTGAAGTGTATGGGAATTCGTGGCACCTTCCTTCTGTGGTTAGATAGTTATCTTTATGGAAGATCCCTGCGTGTAGTGCTAAATTGTGTAGCTTCGTCTTCTTATCCATTTAATGTGGAGTACCGCAAGGCTCGATATAGGTCCCCTGCTTTATCTTGTGTACGTCAACGCGGTGCGCTTTTATCTTCAAGACATCTATGCTACTACGTTTGCTGATGATACAGCTTTGACAGTCTGTGCGAGATCAATTGAAGATCTGGTGTTGAAAGCTAATGATGTGCTAAGAAGACTGGATATTTATATGAACCTCATTTTACTGTGTGTCAACATAAAACAAACTTTCCTAATGAATTTCTGCAGAGTAGGCACACCTGTTGACGCTAGCGGTCTAGTTATGCTATCTGGGAAGCCGGTGCAGCAAGTTAATAGTGTACGTTACCTGGGATTTTGATAGACTCAAGGCTTTCATGGAAGCATCACAGTGATGTTATTTCTGCCAAAATTGCAAGAGGAATTGGGATGCTCCGTAGACTTCAGCATTTTTTGCCAAAGGGGATTCTACTGATCATTTACCACTCCATTGTCTATCCATACATATCACAAGGTTATCTGATCTGGAGAAGCAACTTTTACAGCAACTTCAAGAGAGTTCAAATTCTTCAAAACAAAGCAGTGAGGATCATAGGCAACTATGAGAAAGATATGAACGATACAAACGCTTGCTTCAGGGATTTAAGCTCAAAATGGGGGTCAACTACGTGACTATCAAGCAGCGGTTTTTGTCTTCCAGTGCGTGCATAATCTAGTCCCAAGTATTTTGCATGATATTTACCGTACTAACTGTGAAATTCATGCATATGATACGAGGAACAGTAAAAATTGGGTGGTTGAGCTGAGCTTAGAAGGAGCGCGAGATCAGGATTCTGATTGTACTATATATATATATATATATATATATATATATATATATATATATATATTAGGGAAAGAAGCGACTAATTTGTATTGTTAGCTAGAATAGTTTTGGCTTTTTGTCACCTCCCTCCGACTGCTCTAGGCTTTGATCTTCTGACGCTTATTATTATGACGTCTAATTTCCGGTTTCTGTAGTTCATTTTGTATAGCTTTTTTTTATATCTTTATGGTTCCTGATTTTTTCGACAACAATTTCACATTTTTAGCTTGAATAGTTTAGTTGCAAATTGGCTGGAATAACAAATAGACACACACACACAACTTTCTACAATTTACGTTTTAATATCTCCACAGTTTTCTTTAAAAAGTTATTTCAGGAACATGTTTTTGAAATTAATTTTCTTTGTTTTTAATTGATATATTATTTTTAATTGATTGTTTTTAATTGATTGATATAATTATTATGAACTAGTCGTAGTAATATCTGGTAAGTTTTAAAGCTTTTTGGCGTTGAACTTTACTTTTCGATTGCAATTAAAATTTTTAGTAAGATTTGAATATTCACTAAAATTTTTTAATTAGTCGTATGTTTGTACAAGAAACTTCAAACGAGGTTTAATTAAAGTAATCGCGGCGGAGCGTTAAGGGAGTTCGCAACTATAAGGATTAAAATGCAACTATAATCTATAAGCAACAAATAGTTGAAATGCAATTATAAGGATTATAGTATATAGAAATGTATAACTATAAGGATATAACTATAAGGATGTATAACTACATGTATACTACAAGGATATAACTATGTATGTATACTACAAGGATGTATAACTATAAGGATGTATAAGAAATGTATAACTATAAGGATTATAGTATATAGAAATGGAACAATAAGAATTATAGGGAAATGCAACTATAAGGATTGAAATATAAGAATGAATATTCGTATTCTATGAGGCACAGCAGATGCAATCCTAACGCCATTTTGTGGATACCTTTAAATATAGACTCGTCATATTCTATCACGTATTAAACGAATTTGTGCTCTTTTATTTGTAATTGTTATCGTGCTTAAGTCAATAAATATCTAGGTCATTTATACAGGAGTTCTGTTTTGTGTCTTTAAACAAAATTAAGTGGTACTTGTTAAGAAAGCGGTAAATCCTTGAGAATTGTATTGCGAGAATAGATAGGCATGTACCGGGTAATGAGAAAAGCAAAGGGTTTCTCACTCCGGGAACTATATTTAAACTTTAGTTTTTTGAGGTTTAGGGGGAATAAAAGGTACCTAGGTTGTGTTAGGTTAGGTTAGGTATTTAATATATGCTATGCTTCACTCCCCCCCTCCCTAATCTGCGAATATATAGCCCAATTTTGTTGATAAACTATTATACTTTCATCCTATTTTGTTTTATTTCATTAGTATTAGCTAAAATTCACTGCTCGCGAACTTATCGGTTTCTCAACAAATACCAATTAAGTTCAACTTAAATCCTCACCTCTGTTATCAGCAAAGATAATTTTTTTTGTAAAAAAAAATGCAATTATTGCAGGATATAAATAAAATACGACGTTTTTGGCACTAGAAGGGAGGAGTTTTGAAAAGTCATGGACCCTCTTTGCGTTTACATTGCAAAGTACAGTCATAAATAGATCCAATCACATGGATATACCGCTAGCAGATCCAAGGGTGCCAGGGGGCCCTGCCCCCCACCCATGATTTTTTCTGGCGCCCTCTTTTCCTGTTTTTCACTCTTGTTTTTAGAATAAATTTGTCAATTTGGTCAATTTTTGGCACCTTCGTCACTTTGCCCCTCCCCCAAGATTTTTCTTATTGGTGCCCTTGTCAATCCCCCCCCCCCTCCCCGCCAATAGTTTGATCTAGATCTGCCCATGGGATATACAAAGGCAACTGAAATACCAAATTCAAAAGTTTTCAGAAAAATCATATCTTATACTACAACATTTACTTCTCCATCTCTAGTCATTTTTGAGTTAATTAGTTTCGTAACAGAGGTATTGCTATCTTAAAAAAATAGTTTTTTTCTTGTAAAATCTTGTTAAACTTATGATTCGCTCCCGGATTGGACATTTTTTAAACCTATACGATAAGGTGTTTGATAAGACGACCTGTAGAAAAAAAGTAGAATGTTTCTCCTTGCAAAATACGATCCTCAATAGTATATAGAAAACACAAAAGCGTTTTTGAACACGGCGAATCCGGTGAAATATTGACGGCAAAACAAACGTCTGCGAAACGCGGCGAAACATTAAAACACGACGATACAATCCAAGGAGTCTAAAAACTCCTTCGACTGTTTTTCATCCCCTTCTCAAATTATGTAAATTGAATTTGCTCTGAAAACTTGAGTACACAGTTAATGGTAATGACCGTTACTTTTTCTCTATTAGAATTGCTTCGATGATTGTTCTCACTATGCACTTTTTTTTCCTAAATTTGAGTTTAAAAATTTCACTTTTTGAAAGCAATAGATTACATTCTCTTGTTCTCGACATTATTGGATATTCAATGCTCCAAAATATGCCGCTCGTAAAAGATAGTAACTCTTAAATTATAAATAATTTTACAGACTCTGGAAAGCTTGAATTTAAAAATAAGTCTTGAATGTCCTAGCTCTTCGTGATGTATGGTAATTATAATTCGTTAAGTCTTCTAGCACTTGATTCCTATTCCGTTATTTTCTCCCTTAGTTCCCAATCTATTCCGCTTTACTTTCTTTACATACTTGATTATTATTTTTTACATTTAGTTTTATATTTTCTTGGTTTTCTTAACATTATTGTGCTTTATCAAGTTGCATACTTCCTTGTGGTTGCAATTTCATAGAATTTATTTTAAAATAGCAGCTTGCAAAAAAGAGGTTTTTCAAAGAAAAGTAAAGAAAGGCAAAAATTAAAATCTGAGACGGGCAGAACTAAAGTTATGTAACCAATCAAACTTAAAACGGACGGACATAATATGAATAAATGAAACCCAAGACGAACCGGAAATAAACTGAATAATCAAACATTGAACGGTAAGTGAGGAGTGATTCGTGTGAGCAATATTCGAAACTCTAAAAAAAAGTTTTGAAAACGATATATACACTAAAAAAATTAGAAACCGCCAGAAAGGACGTGCGATCTTGATTGAAAAACCCCGTCAAATTCAGCTTATCAGAAATCCTATTTTCAAGCCCCTCGAGTTTCAGAGGTTTCAAACCCCTATCTGCCAAAATGCGAAATTCTGTGTTTTTCAGACAAGGAAGATCAGGGATGCGCGTTTTTTTGTTTTTCCCCTTAGGGTAGTCTTATCGATTCAATGGTCCTAGAATATCGGGAGAAGACTCGTTCGAACGGAGCCTGCAAGCTCTAGTGCCCTTATTAAGTAGCAAAAACGAGTATGCCCCAACAAAGAGGCATTTCTACCATTTTGTGCCAATAATGCTAAACATTAGAGAGTTTTATTTAACACACATCATGAACAAAACAAAAATCTTCAAATAGAGCCAATAGAGAGCTAAGCATGAATCAAAGACTACCTGTAGATGAATAAATAAATCCTGAAGCGAGGGGAAACGAATAAAAATTACCATGAGCAGGAATAGGGCTACTATCCCCTAAACCTTCTAAAGTTCAGTGCGTCATTTGCGTTTTACTGAAAACTATATATATATCTAGGAGTACGTTTTGTTATAAAATCAACAACAACTCAACAAAAATTTGATCTCCCAAGACTATTCAAGGTTTACAAGTAAGAGTTGGGCTACCCCCTCATCTATCTCAAATCCTCTGAATGGCCTGAATTTCAATTGAATTTTACTTAAAACCACATGCATTAAGAATGTTTAATTTTTCATTTGTCAAAACATCAACCACAAAAAAAGGAAAAAAAAGAAAAAAAACACCAAAAAGAATATATATGTATATATTTTCTTCAAAAAGAATATATATATATATATATATATATATATATATATATATATATATATATATATATATATATATATATATATATATATATATATATATATATATATATATATATATATATATATATATATATATATATATAAGTAGAGTTGGCCTTTTGAATTTGCGTACAGGTATAGCAATTTTCATGTTATTTGCGTACATGTAAAGCAATTTCCTAGTCTATTCTGGGCCTTTACGTGGTGCCCCTGTACCAAATAGGTTTTTCAGGTAGTCCTATTCTGGAGGTCATTACACATTTGCCAAGAGGTTTATGCAATTAATTAAACCTGTATTATAAAACCAGCGCGTCTTGTTTCGAGTTTTAACGGAGAAGTTTTTTGATAACTTGATAGGTGATTTGAATAAAAGCAATTCAAATATTTTTTCTATGAAATAGAAGCTAACTCAATTTGCGAAAAGGTATTCCATTTGAACAACTCTGATTGAATTGTCGCCGACAATGAGATTTAATCGCTGCTAAGCCTATTGTTATTGTGAAAGGGTTACTCAATTTACTTCTTAGTGTTAAATGACAGATTTCCAAATACGATCATTTTGAAAAGCAGACAAAAAAATTGGTTTGTTCCCTCATTTCTGTAGGGCAAGAGATAACTTAATTTACTTAAACAATGAACGATATTAATTAGTGATTGATTGTATCAGTGGAGAAAAAAAAAGTATTAAACTTATTAACAGTTAAGGTAACCCCAATGAGCTGTTAACTGAAGTATATTTTTATAAATTTGAAAAATGCCTAACGACGAATCGGAAATGGTTAATTAAAATTTGCAAAAAAAAGGAGCAATGGGATTTGCGAATTGGAGGAGAGGGGGCGGTTATGCACTGTATAATACACAAGTGATGTTTTGGAGAGTATTGTCAATTTAAATAGGATCTAACGTTCCCCGGGGGGTTTAGTTAAATTGGATTGAGTTACACGAAGGTTCAGTAGTACGAGAGTTCAGTAGCACGGGGGCTTAGCTGTACAGGGTTTCGGTTATACAGGGGTTCAGTTACATGGAGGGATTCAGTTGAACGAGGGGGGATTTGCGATTTGGAGGAGATGGAGTGATAGTGTACAGTATAATACACAAGTAATGTTCTGGAGAGTATTGTCAATTTAAAATAGTTTTAAATAAAAAAAAATTAACAAGAAATGGCTGAAAAGTGTTTTGAGGGAGATGGACTGCATGGAGGGTTGAGATGCACGAGAGTTCAGTTAAAGGGGGGGGGGGTACAGTGAAAACGTTTGATGAACATGTGCAAAAAAAGGAGTAATGGGATGTGTGAAGTGGAGGAGAGGGGCGAGTGATGCACTGTAGAAGACACAAGTGATGTTTTGGAGAGTTAGGGGACGTGTTTGTCTCTTTGGGCTATGTGTGTCTCTTTGGGGAGTTTGAATGGTTTGGTCTGTATGTGTCTGTATGGGCGTTTTTTTGTCTATTCGGGCTGTTCGTATATCATTAGCCTGTGTGTGTGTCTCTTTGGGCTGTGTGTGCCTATTTAGGCTGTGTGTATCTTTGAGCAGTTTGAATCTTTTTGGTCTGTGTGTGTCTCTTTTAGCTTTTTGTGTCGTTTTGAGCTATGTATGTCTCTGTTGGATGTGTGCGTCTCTTTGGGCCGTGTGCATCTCTTTGAGCTGTATGTTTCTCTTTGGACTGTTTGAATCATTTTGGTCTGTGTGTCTTTATTTTGGCTTTTTGTGTCTCTTAGGGCTCGTGTGTGTCTCTTTGGAGCTATGTGTGTCTCTTTTGGGCGTTTGAATCTTTTGGACTGTATGTGTCTGTATGGGCTATGGGCGTGGTCTGTCTCTTTGGGCTGTGTGTGCGTCTCTTTGGGCTTTATGTGTCTCTTCGCGCTCTGTGTATGTCTATTTATCCTGTGAGTATATCGTTGGGCAGTGTTTGTCTCTTTTTGATGTGCGTCTCTTTGGGACAGTTTGAATCTTTATGGTCTGTGTGTGCCTCTTTTGGCTGTTTGTGTCGTTTTGGGCTTTGCGTCTCTCTTCGGTCTGTATGTGTCTCTTTGGGCTGTTTGAGTCTTTTAGGTCTGTGTTTGTCTCTTTGGGTTGTGTTTCTCTTTGGCCTGTCTGTGTCTCTTTGAGCTGTTTGTGTCTCTTGAGACTGTGTGTGTCTCTTTGGGCTGTGTGTCTCTTTGAGCTGTTTGAGTCTTTTTGGTCTGTTTGTGTCTCTTTGGGCTGTTTGAGTCTTTTTGGTCTGTGTTTGTCTCTTTGGGCTGTCTGTGTCTCTTTGGGCTGTGTGTGTTTCTTTGGGCTTTGTGCGTCTCTTTGGGCTGTGTGTCTAGATGGACTGTTTGAGTCTTTTTGATCTGTTTGTGTCTCTTTGGGCTGTTTGAGTCTTTTTTGGGCTGTGTTTGTCTCTTTGGGCTTCTGTCTCTTTGGCCTGTTTGTGTTTCTTTGGGCTATGTGTGTCTCTTTGAGCTGTTTGAGTCATTTTGGTCTGTGTGTCTTTCTTTTGTCTGTTTGTGTCTCTTAGGAGTCGTATGTGCCTCTTTGGGCTATGTGTGTCTCTTTGGGGCGTTTGAATCTTTTGGTCTGTATGTGTCTGTATGGGCGTGTTCTTGTGTGTGTGCGTTTATTTTTGCTATTTTTGTATAATATATTCCAATTGTGTCTATTTTGGCATAGTTTGTCTATTTTGATGGTTTGAATATTTTTTATATTTATTTTTAAGTATTGGAGTTTTTTTTATGTTTGGGGTGTGTGTGTGTCTCTTTGGGCTTTGTGTGTCTCTTCGAACTGTGTGTATGTCTCTTTAGCCTGTGTGTGTCTCTTTGGGCTGTGTGTGTCTCTTTAGGCTGTATGTCTCTTCGGGCAGTTTGAATCCTTATGGTCTGTGCGTGCCTCTTTTGGCTGTTTGTGTCTCTTCGGGCTTTGTCTCTCTCTGTTGGATGTGTGTGTTTCTTGTCTCTTTGGGCTGTGTGTCTTTTTGAGTTGTTTGAGTCTGTTTGGTCTGTTTGTGTGTCTCTTTGAGATGTTTGAATCTTTTTGATCTGTGTTTGTCTCTTTGGGCTGTTTTTTTATCTTTGTGCTGTGTGTGTGTCTTTGGGCTGTGTGAGTTTCTTTGGACTGTGGGTGTCGGTGTACTGTCTGAGTCTTTTTGATCGGTGTGTGTCTCTTGGGGGTGATTGAGTCTTTTTTGGGCTGTGTTTGTCTCTTTGGGCTTCTGTCTCTTTGGGCTGTGTGAGTGTCTTTGGGGTCTGTGTGTCTCTTTGGGCTGTTTGTGTCATTGTGGTCTGTGGGTCTTTCTTTTGGCTGTTTGTGTCTCTTAGGGGTCGTGTGTTCCTCTTTGGGCTATGTGTGTCTCTTTAGGGCGTTTGAATCTTTTGGTCTGTATGTCTCTGTATGGGCATTTTTTGGTGTCTGTTTGTTTCTTTTGGGGGTTTGCGTCTCTTTGGGCTGTGTGTCTCGTTTGACTGTTTTAGTCTTTTTTATCTGTTTGTGTCTCTTTGGGCTGTTTGAGTCTTTTTTTGGCGGTGTTTGTCTCTTTGGGCTTCTGTCTCTTTGGGCTGTTTGTGTTTCTTTGGGCTATGTGTGTCTCTTTGGGCTGTTTGAGTCATTTTGGTCTGTGTGTGTCTCTTTAGGCTCTATGTCTCTTTGGGCAGTTTGAATCTTTTTGGTCTGTCTGTGTTTCTTTTGTCTGTTTGTGTCTCTTAGAGGTCATTTGTGTCTCTTTGGGCAATGTGTGTCTCTTTGGAGGGTTTTAATCTTTTTGTTATGTATGTTTCTGTATGGGCGTGTTTTTTGTGTCTTTGAGCTGTGTGTGTGTCTCTTTGGGCTTTGTGTGTCTCTTCGGACTGTGTGTTTGTCTCTTTATCCTGTGTGTGTCTCTTTTGGCTGTGTGTGTCTCTTTAGGCTGTTTGTCTCTTTGGGCAGTTTGAATCTTTTTCGTCTGTGTGTGTTTCTTTTGGCTGTTTGTGTCTCTTTGAGGCCCTGTGTGTCTCTTTGTGCTATGTGTTTCTCTTTGGAGGGTTTGACTCTTTTTAGTATGTCTGTCTAGGTATGGGCGTTTTTTTTGTCGCATTGAGCTGTGTGTGTGTCGCGATTGGCGGTTCTTGTGTCTTAAAAATGTTTGTATGTCTATTTATACTGTGTGTGTGTCTCTTTGGTCAGTGTGTGTCTATTTAGGCTGTGTGTCTCTTTGTGTAGTTTGAATCTTTATGGTCTGTGTGTGTTTCTTTTGGCTGTTTGTGTCTCTTAGAGGCACTGTGTGTCTCTTTGGGCAATGTGTGTCTCTTTGGAGGGTTTGAATCTTTTTAGTATGTATGTGTCTGTATGGGCGTTTTTTTTTTTGTCTCTTTGAGCTGTGTGTGTGTCGCGTTGGGCGTTGTGTGTCTCTTAGGACTGTGTGTATTTATCTTTAGCCTGTGTGTGTCTCTTTGGGCTGTGTGTGTCTCTTTAGGCTGTATATCTCTTTGAGCAGTTTGAATCTTTATGGTCTGTGTGTGCCTCTTTTGGCTGTTTGTGTCGTTTTGGGCTTTGTGTCTCTCTGTTGGATGTGTGCTTTTCTTTGGGCCGTGTACGTCTCTTTGAGCTGTATGTGTCTCTTTGGGCTGTGGGTGTCTCTTTGTGATGTGTGTATCTCTTTAGGTTGTGTGTGTCTCGTTGGACTGTGTGTCTTTTTGGGGTGTCTGAGTCTTTTTGGTCTATGTTTGTCTCTTTGGGCTGTTTGTGTCTCTTTGGGCTGTGTATGTTTCTTTCGGCTTTGTGTGTCTCTTTGAGCTATGTGTCAATACGTTTAAGCAATAAATATCTTTAAGCTTAACCCGTCTTTACTCTTTAGAATAGTTCTATTGTAAGCAAGTAACAAACTCTTTCCTGAAGTCACCTCTTGGATACACAATACAGAAATTTCATTTAAGAAATTATGAAAAAATTGTAAGTAAATAGCAAATTCTTTCTTGAATTCACCAGCTGGATAAACAAAAAGACATTTCGTTCAAGAAATTATGACAAAATTATAAGTAAGTAACAAACTCTTTATTGTTTTCATGACTTAGATACACGATGTAGAAATTTAATTCAAGAAATTATGAAAAAATTCTCAGCAAGTAACAATTTCTTTCTTGAAGTCAACTCTTGTGTAGAAATTAAATTCAAAAAATTATGAAAAAATTCTCAGTAAGTAACAATTTCTTTCTTGAAGTCAACTCTTGGATACACAATACGGAAATTTCATTGTAACTAAGTAGCAAATTCTTTCTTGAATTCACCTGTTGGATAAACAAAAAGACATTTCGAAGTCAACTCTTGGATACACAATATGGAAATTTCATTCAAGAAATGATGAAAATATTTGTAAGTAAGTAACAAACTCTTTATTGATTTCACCTCTTGGATATACAGTACAGATACTTCATTCAAGAAATTATGAAAAAATCGTAAGTAACTAACTTTTTTTCTCTTTATCACAAACAATTTTCACTTAGCTACATGATGTAGAAATTTAATTCAAGAAATTATGAAAAAATTCTCAGTAAGTAACAATTAATTTATTTTCACTTAGCTACACGATGTAGAAATTTAATTCAAGAAATTATGAAAAAATTCTCAGTAAGTAACAATTTCTTTCTTGAAGTCAACTCTTGGATACAGAATACGGGAATTTCATTCAAGAAATTATGAAAAAATTGTTACTAAGTAGCAAATTCTTTCTTGAATTCACTTGTTGAATAAACAAAAAGACATTTCATTCAAGAAATTATGCCAAAATTCTAAGTAAGTAACAAACTCTTTATTGTTTTCACGAGTTAGATATACGATGTAGAAATTAAATTCAAGAAATTATGAAAAAATTCTCAGTCTAAGTATCAAATTCTTTCTTGAATTCACCTGTTGGATAAACAAAAAGACATTTCGTTCAAGAAATTATGACAAAATTCTAAGTAAGTAACAAACTCTTTATTGTTTTCACGAGTTAGATAAACGATGTAGAAATTAATTTCAAGAAATTATGAAAAAATTCTCAGTAGGTAACCATTTCTTTCTTGAAGTCAACTCGTAAGTAACAATTTCTTTCTTAAAGTCAACTCTTGGATACACAATACGGGAATTTCATTCAAGAAATTATGAAAAAATTGTAACTAAGTAGCAAATTCTTTCTTGAATTCACTTGTTGAATAAACAAAAAGACATTTCATTCAAGAAATTATGACAAAATTCTAAGTAAGTAACAAACTCTTTATTGTTTTCACGAGTTAGATATACGATGTAGAAATTAAATTCAAGAAAAGTCACCTCGTGGATATGAAAAAATTGTTAGTAAGTAGCAAATTCTTTTTTTAATTCACCTGCTGGATAAACAAAAAAGACATTTCGTTCAATAAACTATGACAAAATTCCAAGTAAGTAACAAACTCTTTATTGTTTTCATGACTTAGATACACGATCTCTTTATCACAAACAATTTTCACTTAGCTACATGATGTACAAATTTAATTCAAGAAATTATGAAAAAATTCTCAGTAAGTAACAATTTCTTTCTTGAAGTCAACTCTTAGATACACAATATGGAAATTTCATTCATAAAATTATGAAAGTATTTGTAAGTAAGTAAAAATCTCTTTATTGATTTCACCTCTTGAATATACAGTACAGATACTTCACTCAAGAAACGTGATTAAACACGTTTTGAAACTACATGCTATTTGCATGCCTTTGCTTGGCACCTTTCCAAATGAACGGGGATTCCCCACTGCTTCCTACACACTGCAAAAAGTGAGCAGTACGAAAACTCCACGTTTTCAACCAGACTGGTTTTTTACACATACATAGAGACGAGACACGCACAGACACGACACACAAACAGAGTCATAGTGAGAGAGATATCCAAAAAGTTGGGTTGATCTAGGTTCACTTAGAGTGGCGCGCCACTCTAAGTCACGCACAGACACGACACACGCACAGACACGACACACGCACAGACACGACACACGCACAGACACGACACACAAACAGAGTCATAGTGAGAGAGATATCCAAAAAGTTGGGTTGATCTAGGTTCACTTAGAGTGGCGCGCCACTCTAAGTGAACCTAGATCAACCCAACTTTTTGGATATCTCTCTCACTATGACTCTGTTTGTGTGTCGTGTCTGTGCGTGTCTCGTCTCTATGTGTGTGTAAAAAACCAGTCTGGTTGAAAACGTGGAGTTTTCGTACTGCTCACTTTTTGCAATGTGTAGGAAGCAGTGGGGAATCCCCGTTCATTTGGAAAGGTGCCAAGGAAAGGCATGCAAATAGCATTTAGTTTCAAAACGTGTTTAATCACGTTTCTTGAATGAAGTATCTGTAGTGTATATTCAAGAGGTGAAATCAATACAGAGATTGTTACTTACTTACAAATACCTTCATAATTTTATGAATGAAATTTCCGTATTGTGTATCTAAGAGTTGACTTCAAGAAAGAAATTGTTACTTACTGAGAATTTTTTCATAATTTCTTGAATTAAATTTGTACATCATGTAGCTAAGTGAAAATTGTTTGTGATAAAGAGATCGTGTATCTAAGTCATGAAAACAATACAGAGTTTGTTACTTACTTGGAATTTTGTCATAGTTTCTTGAACGAAATGTCTTTTTTGTTTATCCAGCAGGTGAATTCAAAAAAGAATTTGCTACTTACTAACAATTTTGTCATATCCACGAGGTGACTTTTCTTGAATTTAATTTCTACATCGTATATCTAACTCGTGAAAACAATAAAAAGTTTGTTACTTACTTAGAATTTTTTCAAAATTTCATGAATGAAATTTCTTTTTGTTTATTCAACAAGTGAATTCAAGAAAGAATTTGCTACTTAGTTACAATTTTTTCATAATTTCTTGAATGTAATTAACTTATTGTGTATCCAAGAGTTGACTTCAAGAAAGAAATTGTTACTTACGAGTTGACTTCAAGAAAGATATGGTTACCTACTGAGAATTTTTTCATAATTTCTTGAAATTAATTTCTACATCGTTTATCTAACTCGTGAAAACAATAAAGAGTTTGTTACTTACTTACAATTTTGTCATAATTTCTTGAACGAAATGTCTTTTTGTTTATCCAAAAGTTTAATTCAAGAAAGAATTTGATAATTATACTTACAATATTTTCATAATTTCTTGAATTTAATTTCTAAATAGTATATATAACTCGTGAAAAAAATAATTATTTTTTTACTTACTTAGAATTTTTTCATAATATCTTGAATGAAATGTCTTTTTGTTTATTCAACAAGTGAATTCAAGAAAGAATTTGCTACTTAGTTACAATTTTTTCATAATTTCTTGAATGAAATTCCCGTATTCTGTATCCAAGAGTTGACTTCAAGAAAGAAATTGTTACTTACTAAGAATTTTTTCATAATTTCTTGAATTAAATTTCTACATCGTGTAGCTAAGTGAAAATAAAGAAATTGTTACTTACTGAGAATTTTTTCATAATTTCTTGAATTAAATTTCTACATCGTGTAGCTAAGTGAAAATTGTTTGTGATAAAGAGAAAAAAAGTTACTTACTTGCGATTTTTTCATAATTTCTTGAATGAAGTAACTGTACTGTATATCTAAGAGGTGAAATCAATAAAGAGTTTGTTACTTACTTACAAATATTTTCATCATTTCTTGAATGAAATTTCCATATTGTGTATCCAAGAGTTGACTTCGAAATGTCTTTTTGTTTATCCAACAGGTGAATTCAAGAAAGAATTTGCTACTTAGTTACAATGAAATATCCGTATTGTGTATTCAAGAGTTGACTTCAAGAAAGAAATTGTCACTTACTGCGAATTTTTTCAGAATTTCTTGAATTAAATTTCTACACAAGAGTTGACTTCAAGAAAGAAATTGTTACTTGCTGAGAATTTTTTCATAATTTCTTAAATGAAATTTCTGCATTGTGTATCTAAGTCATGAAAACAATAAAGAGTTTGTTACTTACTTAGAATTTTGTCATAATTTCTTGAACGAAATGTCTTTTTGTTTATCCAGCAGGTGAATTCAAGAAAGAATTTGCTACTTACTTAAAGTTTTTTCATAATTTATTTAATAAAATTTCTGTATCGTGTATCCAAGAGGTGACTTCAGGAAAGAGTTTGTTACTTGCTTACAATAGAACTATTCTAAATAATAAGGACGGGTTAAGCTTAAAGATATTTATTGCTTAAACGTATTGACACACAGCTCAAAGAGACACACAAAGCCCAAAAAAACATACACAGCCCAAAGAGACACAAACAGCCCAAAGAGACAAACATAGACCAAAAAGACTCAGACACCCCAAAAAGACCCACAGTCAAACGAGACACACACAACCTAAAGAGATACACACATCACAAAGAGACACCCACAGCTCAAAGAGACACAAACAGCCCAAAGAGACGAACACGGCCCAAAGAGAAGCACACATCAAACATAGAGACACAAAGCCAAAAAAGACACAAACAGCCTAAAGAGGAACACACAGACCATAAAGAGTCAAACTATACACAGAGATACACAGCCAAAAGAGACACACATAGCCCAAAGAGACACATAAAGGCTAAAGAGACATAAACACAGTCCGAATAGACACAAAAAGCCCAAACACACACACACACAGCTAAAAGAGAAAAAAAAAAACGCCCATACAGAAACATACATAACAAAAAGATTCAAACCCACCAAAGAGACACACAATGCCCAAAGAGACACACATGGCCTCTAAGAGACACAAACAGCCAAAAGAAACACACACAGACGATAAAGATTCAAACTGCCCAAAGAGACATACAGCATAAAGAGACACACACTGCCCAAATAGACACACACCTGCAAAATAGAAATACACACTGTCAGAATATAAACACAAAGCCAAAAGACACACACACACAGATCAAAGAGAAAAAAAAACGCCCATACAGAGACATACATACCAAAAAGATTCAAACCCTCCAAAGAGACACACATTGCCCAAAGAGACACACATGGCCTCTAAGAGACACAAACAGCCAAAAGAAACACACACAGACCAAAAAGATTCAAACTGCCCAAAGAGACATACAGCCTAAAGAGACACACACAGACCAAAATGACTCAAACAGCTCAAAGAGACACACATAGCCCAAAGAAACACAAACAGCTCAAAGAGACAGAAGCCCAAAGAGACAAACACCCAAAGAAACACACACAGACCCAAAAAAAACGCCCATACAGACACATACAGACCAAAAGATTCAAAAGCCCCAAAGAGACACACATAGCCCAAAGAGGCACACACGACCTCTAAGAGACACAAACAGCCAAAAGAAATACACACAGACCAAAACGACTCAAAAAGCCCAAAGAGACACACATAGCACAAAGAAACACGAACAGCCCAAAGAGACAGAAGCCCAAAGAGACAAACACAGCCCAAAAAAAGACACAAACACCTCAAAGAGACACGCACAGATAAAAAAGACTCAAACAGTCTAACGAGACACACAGCCCAAAGAGACGCACACAGCATACAGAAACACACACAGACCAAAGACACACAAACAGCCAAAAGAGACAAACAAAGATAAAAAAGACTCAAACAGATCAAAGAGACACACAAACAGAACAAAAATACTCAAACAGCTCATAGAGACACACAGCCCAAAGAGACAAGAAACGCACACATCCAACAGAGAGAGACAAAGCCCGAAGAGACACAAACAGCCAAAAGAGGCACGCACAGACCATAAAGATTCAAACTGCCCGAAGAGACATACAGCCTAAAGAGACACACACAGCCAAAAGATACACACACAGGCTAAAGAGACATACACACATTTCGAATAGACACACAAACCCAAAAGAGACACACACACAGCCCAAAGAGACAAAACACGCCCATACAGACACATACATACCAAAAAGATTCAAACACTCCAAAGAGACACACAATGCCCAAAGAGACAAACATGGCCTCTAAGAGACACAAAAACCCAAAAGAAACCCACACATACAAAAAAACGCCCATACAGACACATAAAGACCAAAAGATTCACACGCCCCAAAGACACACACATAGCCAAAAGAGTCAAATACGACCCCTAAGAGACACAAACAGCCAAAAGAAAGACACACTGACCAAAATGACTCAAACAGCCCAAAGAGACACACAGAGCCCAAAGACACACAAACAGCCCAAAGAGACAGAATCCCAAAGAGACAAGCACAGCCCAAAAAAAGACTCAAACAGCCCAAAGAGACACAAACCGATAAAAAAGACACAAAAAATCCAACGAGACACACAGCCCACAGAGACGCACACAGCCCAAAGACACACATACAGCCCAAAGAGACAAACACAGACCAAACAGACTCAAACAGCCCAAAGAGACACAAATAGACCAAAAAGACTCAAACAGCCCAAAGAGACACACAGCCCAAAGAGACACACACAGTCTCAAGAGACACAAACAGCTCAAAGAGACACAGACAGGCCAAAGAGAAACACAGCCCAAAGAGACAAACACAGACCTAAAAGACTCAAACAGCCCAAAGAGACACATACAGACCAAAGAAAGATGCAAAGCCCAAAACGACACAAACAGCCAAAAGAGGCACACACAGACCATAAAGATTCAAACTGCCCAAAGAGACTCACAGCCTAAAGAGACACACACTGCCCAAAGAGACACCCACAGGCTAAATAGACATACACACAGCGCGAAGACACACAAAAAGCCCAAAGAGACGCACACACAGCCCAAAGAGACATAAAACGCCCATAGCCCATACAGAAACATACAGACCAAAAGATTCAAACGCCCTAAAGAGACACACATAGCTCCAAAGAGACACACACGAGCCCTAAGAGACACAAACAGCCAAAATAAAGATACACAGACCAAAATGATTCAAACAGTCCAAAGAGACACATACAGCTCAAAGAGATACACACGGCCCAAAGAGACGCACACATCCAACAGAGACATACAAAGCTCAAAACGACACAAAAAGCTAAAAGAGACACACACAGACCAAAAAGATTCAAACTGCTCAAAGAGACACACAGCCTAAAGAGGCACACACAGCCAAAAGAGACACACACACCGGATAAAGAGATACACACAGCCCTAAGATAAAAAAAAACGCCCATACAGACACATACAGACCAAAAGATTCAAACGCCCCAAAGAGACACACATAGCCCAAAGAGACACACACGTCCCCTAACTCTCCAAAACATCACTTGTGTATTATACAGTGCATAACTACCCCATCTCCTCCAATTCGCAAATCCCATTACTCCTTTTTTTGCAAATGTTAATCAAACGTTGTAACTGTACCCCCCCTCCCCCCCTTTAACTGAACTCTCGTGCTTCTCAACCCTCCATGCAGTCCATCTCCCTCAAAACACTTTTCAGCCATTTCTTGTTAATTTTTTTTTATTTCTAAACTATTTTAAATTGACAATACTCTCCAGAGCATTACTTGTGTATTATACTGTACAATATCACTCCATCTCCTCCAAATCGCAAATCCCCCCTCGTTCAACTGAATCCCTCCGTGTAACTGAACCCCTGTATAACCGAAACCCTGTACAACTGAACCCCCGTGCTACTGAACTCTCGTACTACTGAACCTTCGTGCAACTCAACCCAATTTAACTAAACCCCCCGGGGAACGTTAGATCCTATTTAAATTGACAATACTCTCCAAAACATCACTTGTGTATTATACAGTGCATAACCACCCCATCTCCTCCAATTCGCAAATCCCATTACCCCTTTCTTTTGCAAATGTTAACCAAACATTTCTGATTCTTCGTTAAGTATTTTTCAAATTTTATAACAAATTAACGCAGTTAACAGCTCCTTTGGGTTTATCTTAAATGTTAAGAAGTTTAATCCTTTTTTTTTCTACACAGATACAATTAATCTCTAATTAATATAGTTAATTGTTTACGTAAATTAAGTTATCTCCTGCCCTACAGAAATGAGGGAACAAACCAATTTTTTTTGTCTGCTTTTCAAAATGATCGTATTTGGAAATCTGTCATTTAACACTAAGAAGTAAATTGAGTAACCCTTTCGCAATAACAATAGGCTTAGCAGCGATTAAATCTCATTGTCGGCGACAATTCAATCAGAGCTGTTCAAATGGAATACCTTTTCGCAAATTGAGTTAGCTTCTATTTCATAGACAAAATATTTGAATTCCTTTTATTCAAATCACCTATCAAGTTATCAAAAAACTTGTCCGTTAAAACTCGAAACAAGACGCGCTGGTTTTATAATACAGGTTTAATTAATTGCGTAAATCTCTTGGCAAAGATGTAATGACCTGTAGAATAGAATACCTACCAGAAAAACCTGTTTGGTACGGGGGCGCCACGTAAAGGCCCAGAATAGCATAGGAAATTGCTATACCTGTACGCAAATAACATGGAAATTGCTATACCTGTACGCAAATTCAAAAGGTCAACTCTACTTATATATATATATATATATATATATATATATATATATATATATATATATATATATATATATATATATATATATATATATATATATATATATATATATATATATGTATATATATATATATTTTAATTATAATAAATATCCCAGAGAAATTTTGAGTAAGATTTGGGCTACCCCCTTATCCATCTCAAATACTCAAAACGGCCTGAATTTCAATTGAATTTTACTGAAAATGTCATGCATTAAGAACGTTTGATTTTTCATTTGTCAAAACATCAACAAAAAAATATATAAATAAATAAATAAAAACGCCACAATTAATCAAGAACACAGGAAAGAGCAAATGAAAGTAGACTGATTGTATAACCAATATTTAATAGTATTAGCTCCTTCAAGTCTAAGCAATTTTTAAGTTTTTTTCATTTTCTGTACAATAGCATCACAGAGAAATTTTGAAGCATATATTTTGTTTTCAGAGAAGCAAATGATGCTCTTCTCTTTAGAGGGTTAAGGGGTGATAGATCTATTTCTGCTCGTGGTAATTTCTGTTCGTTTTATATTTTACTTGATTTTTCGTTTTAGTTTTTATTCTTGTTAGGATTCATTTTCTTCCAGCTTTTCTGGATCTTTCGATTATTTTAGACAAAATGGCTGTATCAATATTTTAATCGGATTTATTCGGGTGTCATGGGGATCAGATGGTAAAAAATGGCAAGGAATAAGGGCTTGTAATTAGGGCTTGTTGTCCCCTTATCACTTCCAACTCTTAAAAAGGGTAATAGAACTTTCAGTTTCCAATCAAATAAACCCCTTTAATGTTTCTACGATCATTTCTTCCATCTGAATTGGCTGTGGCTGAGAAAAAAAATACATTGAAGACATATGGATCTGTACCTAGACAGCGCTTGAGAGCTGACTTGGATTGTACATCCACCCCAAAGGCACTGTATTCTTGAGCTTTGAACTGAGACCTTTTTTGGGATTGAATCATTTCAAAGTAGTCTAATCGAGTTCTCATGTTCATCGCGGTTTGCCAAAGGTCTTTTAGTGTTTCATTCTTATCTCGTAATTTTTTCCTGCTACTTCCTAATCTGCCCCCTTCGCTTTTTTTTCCTACCCAATTATTGTTCTTTTCATAAATTATTTTATATTTTATTTTTTTTGTATGTTATTGTGCTGTAAAAAACCTGTAAACGTTCGCGTGATTGCGTTTTAATCGAGTCGTACACCCATACCACAGGCATTGTCTTCTTGAGTTGCGACTAGAGACCAGTTTCTTTTTTTTAGAAATTATTCCAATGTTGTTTAATCTAGTTTTAGTTTTGCATTATTTGTTTAAAACTTTAGTTATTTCATTAATGGGTAATTATTCCTTTGTTCAACCTAGTCCATTCCTTTTTGGACAGGAATTATCAGACCTTGCCACTAGAGCAAGTTTTTCTTTAGTTAACGTGAGAAAGGAATTGAAATGGTTTCTTAAGCCCACACAATACCTTAAAAGAATCGCCCTATTTCATCCATTATAAAGTTTTTTAATTTATGTGGCCAAACTAATTAGAATAGATTGGGCGGCCTTGCCATTACTTGTAGAGCTTCAATAAGAGATGTGAATAATCAACAGAAAACTAAAAGTCAACACCTATTTTTCGTAAATGTTAGGAAAACCATAATTTCCATGGGCGCCCATAAGCTGAATTTTATGCAGGGCGCTTACCTAGTAATAGCCTTGCCATTACTTGTAGAGCTTGAATAAGAGATGTGAATAATCAACAGAAAACTAAAAGTCAACACCTATTTTTCGTAAATGTTAGAAAAACCATAACTTCCATGGGCGCCCATAAGCTGAAGTTTAGGAACGCCGCTTACCTATTAATAGCCTTGCCATTACTTGTAGAGCTTGAATAAGAGATGTGAATAATCAGCAGAAAACAAAAAGTCAACCCCTACTTTTTCGTAAATGTTAAAAAACCATAACTTCCATGGGCGCCCATAAGCTGAATTTAGTCTAATTGGCACTTTACATAGTCTAATTGGCACTTTCAATGCTATATAATAGAAATCCCAAAACAAAAATACAAAAATATAAGGCAGTGTCATTCAGCCAGGGGGCTGGGCTGGCGTCCCCCTGCCCCCTTTATAAGCGCCCATGATAAATTCTCCAGTTCTGTTCCAAAGATAGAGACGTTCAGTTTAAATGAAACTTAAATCACCGGAAAGTGATTTTATTTTTTTGGGTTTTTCCTTTAAACGAAGCAGAATTTTCTTTTAATGTTCAGGAAAAGGCAACCCCCAAAAATGTTCTTGCACAAATGTGTGAAAAACGCTACAAATCCGTTCAAATGAAATTTAATTTGAATAATTTGGCCACTTTGAGAGTCCCCCTTTGCTTTTGCTCAAATTTTTTTCTCTTCTAGTTTTTTGATTCTTCAAGAAACCAACCAACGGTATCTATATAGTACTATAGTGGTATTTTATATAGACTGTATAGGTTTTTACAAGCTGGAATAGACTGAAATATTTTTACATTAGGGAGAAGTAATATTACTAAAAGAATATTTCAAAAGGTAAATTTTATTTTACTGAGCATTGTAAACTTTTGAGCTTCAGTATCAATAATGTTTCGTAAATCTTTATTGTAGTAAATTGATAAATAATGTTTAATTTTCAGACACTGTGGGTGGGTTTTTATGAGGCTAATTTCTAGTGTTAAAATTTAGACGTTTCACGATAATAATTTCACGGGACACCCACATCTAAAATTTACCTAATTTTTAAATTAAACCAGGACAAAATAATTTCCTTTAAATGACAAAACGTGATACAGATGCAAATGAAAATGCGAGGGATGAAAGTATTGATAAATCAAAGAGCTCCCACACATAAAGCTAGTAGGTGAGTGAATAGCAACAGAGGAAATGCATTTTAAAAAATGATAAGTTTAATATACATTTAATTACTTCAATATTTATTTTTGCTTTAAGGTCTTGCAAATGACAGAAATTCTTAGTTGAAATTTTATTGAACTCTGGTTTGTATCAGGGTTGCCGGTAGCACAAGATTTTAGTTTATATTTATTCAAAGGTATGACTTGACAGTAGACAACAAGTAATAAACTATCTCACGTTTAACTTAAAAGAAGTTCAAATCAGGAGAATAAGTATTTTTTCGGCAGGAAAATCGTTTCATAACGCACAAAGGATATCAAAGAATAAGTAAGAGAAAGGTGAAGATAATGAACGTATTAGAGCTTGTTTTATTTTTTCTTTTGCGGCTGATTTAAGCCAATTCTTTATACATTTGTATAAATTCCAGCAAAAGAAATTACTTCACCTGTTGACGAACTTAAAGTCCTCTTTAAGAGTTACTTTGGTCTGAAAATGGTGGCAAAACTAAATTATGATGGCGTAATTATGGTGTAGATGGCGTAATTATACGCCATCTTGAAAAAAGTATCCACAGAACTTTTGAGGGATTTTAATTTTTCCTAGCTTTCAAAGGATTATATATGCTACCTGTGGAATTATTTATCCTTGACGGTACTGACCGAAGAGGATAGGTCCAAAGTTATCCCTGAGTACACTACTTCCATATAAATCTACCCTTGTGGCAGCACAGGGGATTAAACTCCGAATGGCAATTAGGGGCTCAGGGTTCGATCCCAGCTGCTGCAAGGTTGAGCTGCAGACTTGCTATACATCCCTGTAAAAAAAAAGACCCCACAACTGAAACGTCGACAAACATCGGTGCCGATTCGGGAATCTAGCATAGAGGCTATAAATACACAAAGGGAAATATAAATATACCCTTGTGGTAGCGTAGTGGATCGAAATCTGTTAGGCAGTTCAAGGCTAATGGGTTCGGTCGCAGCTGCTGCAAGATTGAGCAACAGGCTTGCTTCTCATCCTTGTAAAAGACCCTGCAAATGAAACGTCGACAACTATGGGCGCTGATTTAGGCTGAACAGCATGTCCCTCGTCTCAAGTAGGTAAGTATGTACACGAATCAAGCAGTTTATGGTAACAAACTGTAAGTAAGGAGCGACCCGGCTAAATAATAACCTAAACTCTAAAAAAAGGAATTTGATACCAATAAATATAGCAAAAGAATTGGAGTTTTCTGCTGATTTCAAATATATAAGTTTCATTAAGTTTAATCTTACCCATCAAAGGTTACGAGCCTAAGAAAATTTGCTGGATTCTTGAAAAAAGGGGAAAACACCCCATAAATTCATAGAATCTTAATGAAAATCACACCTTCGGATTCAGCGTATCAGACAACCCTACTCGAGAGGTTTCAAGCACCTTTCTGAAAAAATGTGGAATTTTTGTATTGTTTGCCAGAAGAAAGATCACAGATGCGTGTTTATTTTTTTTTTTTTTTTTTTTTTTTTTTTTTTTCAAGGGTGATCGTATCGACCCAGTGATCCTAGAATATCGCGAGAATGTTCATTCGAACAGAAATTAAAAGTTATTGTGGAGGAATTTTCTGCTGGTGGGATTTTCCAGGGTGATAATTTTCGTGGAGAAGGAAGATTCCAGGGGGTGAATTTTCTGGGGAAACTTTACACTGGGGGAATTGGCCAGAATTCCTATAAGAAATTCTTCTTATCTCTTGTTTTTTCCCTGCTGACTCAATTTACGCCTGGAGATGTTAATGTTAATTGTCCGGGGTAAATTTTCACCAGGATTGATTTGTCTAGAGAATAAATCCTTAAGGAGGAAGGATTTTGTCGTGGAGGAGTAGCCAGATTTCCTGGAATTATGTAAAAAACGATCAGAAATTAATTTTAAAAAACAAATTTTTTTAACTGAAAGTAAGGAGCAACATTAAAACTTAAAATGAACAGAAATCATTACGTATAGGAGGGAGGTCACTCCTCCGAAACACCTTGCTCTTTACACTAAAGTTTGAATTATATCTGAATTCTTTAAGAACCACTCCTAAAACACTATATTTGTTTAATTAGAATAACGGGAAGCTTTTTTAAAAGTATTGAAAAACTTTAGCGTAAAGAACGAGGTGTTTTGGAGGGGTAAGCCTCTTATATAAGTAATAATTTCTGTTCGTTTTAAGTTTTACTGTTGCTCCTTACTTTCAGTTGAAAAAACTTGTTTTTTTTTTAATTTAATCTAGCATAGAGGTGGTAGATAAACAAGGAGGGTCAATGGACGCTTTACCTAAGCAGCAGACGCTAGGCTTCAATTTCATCGTCTCTTGGTAATCCTTACAATTACTAATCCTTGACGAAATTACGCCACTGCACATGATACGCGCATAAGATGGGCTCCTATGGAATTGTCCCCCCCCCCCCCCAAAAAAAAACAAACAAAAAAAAACAGGCCTTTGATGTATATGTTTATTGCGTACCATTGTATAACTATTTTTGCTATGACTATGAAGAAAGTTTTGCAAAAAAATAACTCTATTAAATTAGGGTTACACTGCATGAACATGATAAGGAAATAACAGACTGTACTTACCAAGTTTGTGCTTAGCTTGTGCGTCGAATAAGCAATCCCAATGCAATAGATCATACCAAGAAACATTTTGAAGATCTTTATTTGAGTAGCCCAGATAATGCTCGGTGCTGAAACAAATGTTCTGAATTATACTTTAGATAAATGATATATTTATTTTGTTTTCAATCTGATTAGTTTAATCTAATCATCTTACTAGATGAAACTAGTCAGCCAAATGGTCTGATTAGACAGGTGCGGTCAAGGAGCAGATACCATCATGTCCTGTTAGTTGCAGGGCATCCTGAAGAAAAGTGTTCAGGTCGCATGGCCAATAACCACGTTTTCTCTGATCAAAATTGATTTTCGTTAATATTAATTAAAAAAAAAATTTCCACAAAATAAGTTTTCCAACGAAAAGTAAAGAACTCCATTAAACAAAAAATGAGCAAAAATAAAATCAAATAATCTACCAAGCGTGAAACTACACCAAATCAGCATCGATAAATAAATGAAACCCAAAACGAACAGAAATTACAATAATTAACCGAGTCAAACTCAAAACGAGCAGAAAATAACATAAGTTGGGCGCAAAACCCCTATGCCTTCCCAAGGCCAGAACAAAATTTGCACTTTACTGAAAAATATATAAATGTTTTTACTTTTATTAATATTAACATTTTGATGATTAAATTTCAGTATATGTATATTAAACTGACAATGCATATTCATTTGTATTTTTTCAGTAAAGTGCTAAAATTTTTTGCTAAATGGAGTTCTTTACTTTTCTTTGAAAAATTTATTTTGTGGAAAATTTTTTTTTAATTAATATCTGTTCCTTTTTATATTGACATAGTCTTTTCAGGTGAAAAGAAAATAATACTTTTAAAAGACTTTAAGACTTTTTTTTCGTTTTTTAAGACTTTATAGTTTAGCCTACTATTTTTATGCCGAAGAAAACTTTTATGCAATTTTTAACAATGTACACCCTTTTAAAAATCTGGAAACACATAGTACTGTTTAATTTAGTTTCATACCTTCTCTAGTTGACCTGAAATGGAAAACTTTATACCATTTGCAAAATTATCTGTTTAATTTCTTTGATAGCTTGGATACACTTACGCTATTTTGATTTGGTTAAATTTTAAGAGCAGAAGTAGCCCCGGAAGTTTGAACATAATACCCTTAGTCGTTCTTGGGATACTGCTGAGATGCCTTATTGTGAATTAGCATTATCACGGCTCATTTTGGTTTAATCTTACAGCAACATTTAGTTTTTAAACATAATGGGCAAATGGGAGGGTGGGCGTGGGAGGGTGGGAGTGGAAGGGGGATTAGTTGCCCTCCAATCACTTTTGACTATTAAAAAGGGCATCAGCCCCTTACTATTTTCAATTGAATAAGCCTTGTTCGAAGTTCCCACGACAACTCCTTCGATACGAAGTACCCTGGTCTATAGAACAACAACAACAGCACATAATACATTATACCCAAATCGATCTTTACCATAAAAATGTCACGCCTTCCAATAACTTTCGACTATTAAAAAGGGCACTAGGCTTTTCGATTTCCAATTGAATGAGCCCTTTTTGAAACGACAACGCTTTCTATAAACACCTTATATGGCCCCAGGGCAAAAATTACAACCCTTACCCTAAGGGCTGTTGGGGTGGTTGTCATCCTCTAGAACCGAATTTCCAGAACTTCCAACTATGTTAAACAAAATCGTTATCTCGAAATTTTGATTGGATGTGTTTGGGAAATTGGTGGGCGTGAGAGGGGCGTTTGTCGCTCTCCAATCACTTTCAACTATTAAAAAAGTCACTAGCCCTTTCAATATCCAAGTGAATGAGCCCTTTAGAAGTTTTTACGCTTTCAATAAAAACCTTATATGCCCCCAGGACATAACATAGAACCCTTGCCCTGAGGGCTGTGGGGGGGAGGGTTTGTCATCCTTAATGACATAATTTCCAGAACTTTCAACGACGTTGAATAAAATGGCTATCTAAAATATTGATTTGATGTGTTTTGAGAAAAGGTGGGCGTGAGAGGGGGGTCAGGTGCCTTCCAATCACTTTTAACTATTAAAAAGGGCACTAGCCCTTTGAATATCCAATCGAATTAGCCCGTTTTCAAGTTTCTACCACAAAGCATTCAATAGAACCCTTATATGCCCTCAAGCCATAGCTTATAACCCTTGCCCTGAAGACTGTGTGGGAGTGTCCTGCTCAAAGGTATAATATCCTGAACTTTGAACTGCGTGGAACAAAATGGCTATCTCAAAATCTTTATTGGATGTGTTTGTGGAAATAGCGGGCGTGGAAGGGGTGTTGGTTGCTTTTCAATAACTTTCGACTATTAAAATGGGCACCAGCCATTTCAGTTTCCAATCGAATGAGCCCTTTTTGAAGTTTCGACGACAACGCTTTATATAAAAACCTTATCTGCCCCCTGGGCATAATTTCCAACCCTGGCCCAGCGGGCTGTGGGGGGGGGGGTTATCAACCTAATTTCCAGAACTTAAAACTTCGTTGAATAAAATGGCTATCTCAAATTTTTGATTAGATGTGTTTGGGGAAAAGGTGGGCGTGAGAGGCGGGGTAGTTGCCCTATAATCACTTTTGACTATTAAAATGGCACTAGCCCTTTGAATTTCCAATCGAATGAGCCTTTTTTGAAGTTTCTACGACAAGGCCTTCTATAAAAAACCGTATATGCCCTCAGTGCATAACTTACAACCCCTGCCCTAACGGCTGTGGGGGACTGTCCTCAAAAACAAAATTTATATCTGGAAATCAAC
Organism: Artemia sp. Qi Xiang Cuo; assembly: GCF_049724085.1. Lineage (NCBI taxonomy): Eukaryota > Metazoa > Arthropoda > Branchiopoda > Anostraca > Artemiidae > Artemia > Artemia sp. Qi Xiang Cuo. The sequence continues at coordinate 14,494,714 of NC_142801.1, forward strand.
TACGCTGAACAAAATGGCTATCTCAAAATTTTTATTGGATGTGTTTCGGAAAGCGACGGGCATGTATGGGGTGTTAGTCTCCTTTCAATCACTTTGGACTATTAAAAACGGCACAAGCCCCTCCCATTTCCAATTGAATGAGCCATTTTAAAAGTCTGTACAACAACTTCTTCGATACGAAGTGCCCTGCGTGAAAGTTTAAAGTTAATAAATAATATATTGTGCCAACATCGTTCTTATATGCCCCCAGGCCATAACTTAAAACCCCTACCCTGAGGGTTGTGGGGGAGTGTTCTCCTCTTTACTTAGTACCCGTTTCTTGTGTTGTTCTCGAGTGTCCCCGTTCTTTACTTAGGCAGCGCGATCGCGCTGCCTATGATCTATACAACAACTTTCTATATAAATCTTATATAATACTTACAACATAACTTACATAACTTACAACATGAATTGAGCAGCCAAAGGGGAAAGGTAAGATGAGTAATAAAGGTAAAGGAAATGAAGTGAAGGGATAATGAGACATTCTACCTATTAGTATTTTTTTTTTTAGGGTAGAGTTTTTCATTTCTTTCTTACTTTTTTTTTTTTTTTGTATATTGTTATTTTGGGGGATGGGGGGTAAAAGTAAATTATATATCGGGGGAAATAGAGGTTGATGAAAAAGGATTTGAAAAGTGTAATTTAAGGTCACGATGGAAGGGGTGCCCTAAGGAGGAAGGGCAGCCTGAGATATCGGATGAGCCTAAAAGGTATATGAAAATTGAAATGTAGTATACCTTTATTTTTATAACCTGATATATTTTGGAATGCTCAATTTTATATAAATTTAATATTTTGAAATTTTAGAAGAAGTTTTTTATTAAGAAAAGAGTAGGTGACATTGAATAAATTACGAGATATTTTTAAAGAAAATTTGAAAGTCACCAAGAGGAGAGGAGGTGGAAAAAAAAACATAACTTACAACCCTTGCACTGAGGGCTCTGAGGGGGTTATCATCCTAAAAGATGTAATTTCCAGAACGTTCAACGACGTTGAACAAAATGGATATCTCAAAATTTTGATTGGATGTGTTTTGGAAAATGGTGGCGTAAGAGGGTCGTTACTCGCTATCCAATCACTTTCAACTATTAAAAATTGAAATCGCTCTTTGAATTTCCACTGGAACGAGCCCTTATGAAGTTTCTAAGACAAGACTTTCTATAAAGCTTGTATACACCCCAAGGGCATAACTTGGAACCTTAGCACCAAGGGCTCTGAGGGGGGTTATCATCCTAAAAGACCTAATTTCCAGAACTTTGTGCGTGGGCGTGAGAGGGGCGTTAGTCGATATCCAATCACTTTCAACTATTAAAATAGACACTAGACCTTTGAATTTCCAATTAAATGAGCCCTTTTGAAGTTTCTACGACAACGCTTTGAATAAAAACTTTATATGCCCCCAGGGCATAACTTACAACCCTCGCCCTAAGGTTGGCGTGAGAGGGGGCTTAGTTGCCCTCAAATCCCTTTCGACTATTAAAAAAGGTGATAGCTCTTTGAAATTCCAATCGAATGAGCCCTTTTCAAGTTTCTACCACAAACATTTCAATAAAACCCTTATATGCCCCCAGGGCATAACTTATAACCCTTGCCTTGAAGACTGTGGGGGATGTGTCCTGCTCAAATGTATAATATCCTGAACTTTGAACTGCGTGGAACAAAATGGCTATCTCAAAATCTTTATTGGATGTGTTTGTGGAAATAGCGGGCGTGGAAGGGGTGTTAGTTGCTTTTCAATCACTTTCGACTATTAAAATGGGCACCAGCCATTTCAGTTTCCAATCGAATGAGCCCTTTTTGAAGTTTCTACGACAACGCTTTATATAAAAACCTTATATGCCCCCTGGGCATAATTTACAACCCTTGCCCCGAGGGCTGTGGGGGGGGGGTTATCAACCTAATTTCCAGAACTTAAAACTTCGTTGAATAAAATGGCTATCTCAAATTTTTGATTAGATGTGTTTGGGGAAAAGGTGGGCGTGAGAGGTGGGTTAGTTGCCCTATAATCACTTTTGACTATTAAAATGGCACTAGCCCTTTGAATTTCCAATCGAATGAGCCTTTTTTGAAGTTTCTACGACAACGCCTTCTATAAAAAACCGTATATGCCCTCAGTGCATAACTTACAACCCCTGCCCTAACGGCTGTGGGGGACTGTCCTCAAAAACAAAATTTATATCTGGAAATCAACTACGCTGAACAAAATGTGTATTGCAAAATTTTGTTTGAATGTTTTTGGGGAAATCCTGGCCGTTGAAGGGGTGTTAGTTACCTTCCAATCACTTTCTACTATTAAAAAGGGCACAAGCCACTCCAATTTCCAATTGAATGAGCCCTTTTCGAAGTTTCTACGACAACTTCTTCGATACGAAGTGCCCTGCGTGAAAGTTTAAAGTTAATAAATAATATATTGTGCCAACATCGTTCTTATATGCCCCCAGGCCATAACTTAAAACCCTTGCCCTGAGGGTTGTGGGGGAGTTTCCCCCTCTTTACTTAGTACCCGCTTCTTGTGTTGTTCTCGAGTGTCCCAGTTCTTTACTTAGGCAGCGCGATCGCGCTGCCTATGATCTATACAACAACTTTCTATATAAATCTTATATAATACTTACAACATAACTTACATAACTTACAACATGAATTGAGCAGCCAAAGGGAAAAGGTAAGATGAGTAATAAAGTTAAAGGAAATGAAGTGAAGGGATAATGAGACATTCTATCTATTAGTATTTTTTTTGTAAGGGTAGAGTTTTTCATTTCTTTCTTACTTTTTTTTTTTGTATATTGTTATTTTGGGGGATGGGGGGTAAAAGTAAATTATATATCGGGGGAAATAGAGGTTGATGAAAAAGGATTTGAAAAGTCTAATTTAAGGTCACGATGGAAGGGGTACCCTAAGGGGGAAGGGCAGCCTGAGATATCGGATGAACCTAAAAGGTATATGAAAATTGAAATGTAGCATACCTTTATTTTTATAACCTAATATATTTTGGAATGCTCAATTTTATATAAATTTAATATTTTGAAATTTTTGAAGAACTTTTTTATTAAGAAAAGAGTAGGTGACATTAAATAAATTATGAGATATTTTTAATGAAAATTTGAAAGTCACCGAGAGGAGAGGAGGTGGAAAAAAAAAAATATAACTTACAACCCTTGCACTGAGGGCTCTGAGGGGGGTTAACATCCTAAAAGACCTAATTTCCAGAACTTTGTGCGTGGGCGTGAGAGGGGCGTTAGTCGATATCCAATCACTTTCAACTATTAAAATAGACACTAGACCTTTCAATTTCCAATTAAATGAGCCCTTTTGAAGTTTCTACGACAACGCTTTGAATAAAAACTTTATATGCCCCCAGGGCATAACTTACAACCCTCGCCCTAAGGTTGGCGTGAGAGGGGGCTTAGTTGCCCTCAAATCCTTTTCGACTATTAAAAAAGGTGATAGCTCTTTGAATTTCAAATCGAATGAGCCCTTTTTCAAGTTTCTACGACAAAGATTTCAATAAAAACCTTATATGTCCCCAGGGCATAACTTATAATCCTTGCCCTGAGGGTTGTGGGGGAGTGTTCTCCTCATAAATATATTTTCTATCTGGAAATCAACTACGCTGAACAAAATAGCTATCTCAAAATTTTTATTGGACGTGTTTGGAGGAATGATTTGCGTGGGGGGAGGGGGCTAGTTGCCCTCCAATCACTTTCGTCTATTAAAAAGGACACTAGCCCGTTGAATTTCCAATCGAATGAGCCTTTTTTGAAGTTTCTACGACAACGCCTTCTTTAAAAACCTTATATGCCCCCAGGGTATAACTTAAAACCCCTTACCCTGAGGGCTGTGGGGGAATGTCCTCCTCAAAAACGTATTTTCTATCTGGAAATCGACTACGCTGAATAAAATGGCTATCTCAAAATTTTGATTGGATGTGTTTGGGGGAATTATGGGCGTAAGGGGGGGGCTAGTAGCCCTCCAATCACTTTCGACAATTAAAAAGGGGACTAGCCCTTTGAATTTCCAATCGAATGAGCTTTTTTTGAAGTTTCTACGACAACGCCTTCTATAAAAAACCTTATATGCCCCCAGAGTATAGCTTAAAACCCTTGCCCTAAGGGTTGTGGGGGAGTGTCCTCCTCAAAAACATATTTTCTATCTGGAAATCGACTACGCTGAACAAAATGGCTATCTCAAAATTTTGATTGGATGTGTCTGGGGGAATGATGGGCGTGGGGGGAGGGGAGGGGCTAGTTGCCCTTCAATCACTTTCGACTATTAGAAAGGGAACTAGAACTCTCAATTTCCAATCAAATGAGCCCCTTTGGAGGTTTCTACGACGACTCCTTCCAAATGATGTGCCCTTCTCTAAAGGGAAAAAAATGATACATTGTGCCAACATCGTTCTTATATGCCCTCAGGGCATAACTTAAAACCCTTGCCCCAAGGGTTTTGGGGGAGTGTCCTCCTCGAAAAACATATTTTCTTTTTAATGCATTTTATTGCATCTATCTCAAAATTTTGATTGGATGTGTTTGGGGGAATTTAGGCGTGGGGGAGGGGGCTAGTTGCCCTCCAATCAGTTTTGACTATTAAAAAGGGCACTAGCCACTCCAATTTCCAATCGAATGAGCCCTTTTCAAAGTTTCTACAACAACTCCTTCGATGCGAAGTGTCCGGGTATGTAAAAAAAAACACATTGTGCTCACATCGTTCTTTACTTAGGCAGCGCTAGCGCGCTGCCTGTGATTTTTAGAATTCCATAAGCGACGGGGACAGCTTCTTGCAGAAAAGCTGTTGAGGTGTAAGGCCAATAATGACGTTTACTCTTATCGAAATTGATTTTTCTTAATATTTTGGAATTCCCTAAACAGCGGGGACGAGCTTCTTGAAGAAAAGTTGCTTAGGTGCAAGGCAAATATTAACGTTCTCTCTGATCAAAACTGATTTTTATTTGTAATTTTTTTGGAATTCCATAAACAACGGTGACAAGCTTCTTGAAGAAAAGCTATTCAGGTGCAAGGCCAATAATACCGTTCTCTTTGATCAAAATGGATTTTTCTTACTATTTTTGGAATTCCATAAACAGCGGGGACGAGCTTCTTGAAGAAAAGTTGCTGAGGTGCAAGGCCAATGTTAACGTTCTCTCTGATCAAAATTGATTTTTCTTAATATTTTTGAATTGCATAAGCCTCGGGGACAAGGGCTATGTCTATAAAAGTCGAACTGTGACATTTCTAATATTCTAGATCTTTCACTGGGATCAAACATCTGAAAGGGGGATATAAACTCCATCTTCAAAGTACCATAGATATTATTTTATAACAACAGTCTGTCCGATTTTTTTTTTTTTTACTTTGAATCAAGTCAAGGGGAACAAAGTTTGAGCCATGGAAACATGAATAGACGGGTGTAGAAAAGTACCTTTTCTTGGAGTAGCAATACAAGCATGGGCTAATAGTTTTTTTTTTTTTTTTTTTTGTCAATTAAAAAAAATTGCCTATAGTGAAGAGAGTAATTGGGGAGCATCATAGCTGTCAATTTATGAAAGTGTTGAGGGCGGCAAAATGTATTACCGTATCCAAAATCTAGGGGGAGGAAAAACAATTTTTTTTTTCAATTTATATTTTTCAATAAAAATGCCAAAAAGAATAAAACACGAATAGACTGGGGTAAATAATTGGCTTTTCCTGGAGTAGCAATGCAACCCTGGACTATTACTTTAATTTATATTTTCTTTAATTGAAAAAAAAGTCGCCTCTAATAAAAATAAAAATTAAAGAAAACCTGTGTCGCCAATTCATAAAAGTGTTGAGGGGAGCCAAATGTATTTTTCAAATCTTCGAGGTGGCAATTTTGTATTTCTTTTCATTTTTTTCTATATAAATACCAAAAAGGAATATTTTGAAATAAAATACCAAAAAAGGTATTTTTCGACATCTAGCAGGGGCAAAACGTCTAGGGACGAATACCTCCTCAATTTGCCTCTCCCCCGTTTAGCACCATTGGGGAAAATAGACGAAAATTCAAGTTTCTGACACGTTATCGATTGAGCTCGTGCTCTATTGGCTCTGGATTAAAGACAAGCAGAAAAACCCTTTTTGGCCTGAGTCAAGGCTTGTGCGCAGTTTTTCAGAATTTAATACAATATTCATTAAAACAGGTTATTTAAAATAAAAGTAACTTTACTTTTCTTAATGCCTTGGTAGTTTCTCTCGATAAACAAAGATCAGTGGAACAAGAAAAATAAGAAGCTAAAAAGAGGGATAAAACCAAAATGTTGCTTCCGCAACACGAAAAGAGCAGAGCAACAAACTACACATACTTATGCTGTTAATGGTGTTGTGAAAACTTGATGTTTTTGTGTTTTGTGTTGCTGGGAAAAATACAACACAAAAAGGACAGAGCTACTAACAACAAATATTTATGTTGTTATATGGTGTTATGAAAAGTGGGTGTTGTTGTGTTTTATGTTGTTGTGAAAAACATAAAAAGGCAACACTGCAAATTTTCAAATTCTTTGGCTTTTAGTTTTAAAATATATTTAGTTTGAAAGCATCATTTACATTTAGACAACTAATAATCATCAAGCACACGAACTGTTTCATAAACACTCGTACTGAACAGGTATGATACAAATTTGGCAGGTTATTAAAGTATCATGGGCGTCATAATATCAAATTGCAGTTGGGTTTTCCGTTTTTTCTTGCTTGTGCAGGAACCCAGAATTTAACCGCTGCCAAAAATCCATCATAAATGATTAAGTCCATTAGCTAACAATATGTCAGTGTTGCGTCACCTTTAAGACGAGAGCTAGAGCAATGGGTGGGAACTTATTAAATGAAAGTAATGGAGATTGTGACAATCAAATGAATACTGACCCTCGTCCTATTAAAATCAAAATTAAAAAGCGTGATTTTTAAAAAAAAGGTACTTTCTATCAAAAAGGTACAACCAGTTTTCACGGTCTTTATACCAGACAATTAGCTTCGGCTCGGTGGAAAACTACATTGTAGCTATATTTTAATTAAATATTTAGTTGGTATTTTGGTTAGGTTAGGTTTAATAGGACGAGGGTCAGAATTCATTTGATTGTCACAATCCCCATTCCTTGCATTATATACAAGGTCGTATCCAGGGAGTTTAGGGGGTTTGAACCCTCCCCCTCCGCCTAAAATGTTTGTCCAGCGCGTAAAAACGTAAAAAGAATATTTAACAAACTTTAATGCATTTTTAAAGTTTCTTGTGAACCCTTTCCTGAAAAAATAACACCTCCCCCCTCCCCGTAAAAATCTTAGATATGGCCTTGATCACATATAAAATGAGCTGTTATAAATTGTTTACATAGCAATATTTACGGTTATGCAGCATTGTGGAGCTGTGTACCAGGTATCAAGAGGGAGGCCATCGTATTTTTTTTTGGGGGGGGGTCAAAAAGCTTCAAAATTGCACTTTTAAGTCACCATTTTGAAACTTCCCATCACAGATCCTACATACCAATACGGAAAAGGGGGATTTGAACCCTAGTCTCACTTTAATTGGACAAATATATTTGTACTAGGTGTTCAATGTGGGTGTAGGTGCGATGGTGGTATTGAAATCTTATTCTTGTTTAATGAAGCCGCCAGATTCTACACTGTCAGTGGCGCTAGTAGTTTTAATCCCTGGAATTGCATGTTAAATCACCGAAGATCCAACTCTTAGCCCATTCTTACGGGCCAATTTTTGTTAGCCCATTGGCGCTAGTAGTATTTAATCCCTACCTTCCCATGTTAAACGAAAAAGGATCCAACTTTTAGCCCTTTCTTATAGTGATAATTCTCATTAAACCGTTTTTATTTTGTACTCTTTTGTTACAGCTTGTTCTTAACTACATAGTTACAATAAAATTAGCGCCAACGTAATGAAATATGAAACAGACAAAGAAAATGGAAAATTTTTGATCAACAATCATTAAGGAGTTTATTTGGAGGCACCACAAAAACACCCACTAATATCTAAAAACTGGTTTTCATTATGCAAATTGCTAGTATTTCATAAAAAGTGATAGTCACATAGAAACAGCAAAATCTTGAAGAATAAATTACTGTGAAGTAACTTCTTTCAGTCAATTTAAGGCACCATCAAATCACTTCTTTTATCAAATTTTCCTAAATTGTGGTACTTATAGGTCAGTTTGCTGGCAAAATAACGAGAAGGATACTGAAAAAAAAAACATTCCAAAAGTCGAAATAAAAAATTATAATAACAAAATAACACCTCTTATTCCACGAGGTAAGCAAGGAAACAGAAATCAGATATGAAACAATGAACGTTTTCCAGGAAGGGTTGGACAAAGCCATGGAACCATAAATTTTACGGTTAAAAATCTTTTTAGAACGATTGAAACCTTATTCTGCAGTGTGCAATCGACGGAATATTCTGGACAGATGTTCCTCTGTGTTACTATAGTTATAAGAAGCTCTTCTATCTATCTTCCTTTAATTTTTATTTATTGATGTTCAAATTTGCAACAGAGATAAAAAAGAGAGATAAAAAAAGGGAAAGAGAGAGAGAGAGAGTGTGAAAGAGAGAATGAGTGAGCGGGAGAGAGAGACAGAAAGAAAGAGAGAGAGAGACAGAAAAACAGACAAACAGAGACATTGAGTGATGAGAAAGAAACAGGGAGAAAGGATTAATAATGATAGGGAGAAAGAAAAGGAGGATCTCTTACCTTCTGTCAACTTCAAGGATTTTCATATCCATGCTATGTAGGGTAGTAAAAACATTACATGCGCCTTGTATTACAGCTTCTCGTGTTTCTGGCATTGCCACTGGTGTACAAACTGCCAATAAAACAGGTTCTGGTCTAGATGATAAAGCCATCGGAACCAAGTAATGACCTTCTACAATGACTATCTAAAATTTGCATTAAATTAGGTACACACTTTGTACTACACGCTTAGGATCTTTACCTTTGCAAATTGGGGAAGAAAAGGGGTCAAGGAACTTTTATTGGAATAAAGACTTTACCCCCGTTTAATCTACTTTTTCAGGGTTTTTTTTACAGTTCTTTCTTTAAATTAGTCGCGTCACAGCTCCCTGCCCAGGATAAACAAAAAAAATTTAATTGTGGGATTCGAATCTCCTTTAAGAAATATTTTTTCTATTGCCCTCTGCACGTATATACCCTAACTAAAAAAAATAAATTAAGGCAAGTGGTGTAACGCCAACTAAAAGTAAAAAGCCGCTATTATTCTCTTCCTCATTTTACCAATAAAGCGTTTTTAAGATCAGAGTACATACTTTTGCGCATTTTGCCAAGTCAATGTGTTTTAAGTTAGTGGCAACATCAAGGTTGCAAAACAGACCGTAGCACTTCTTCCCTAGATGTACGGAAGAACACTTTCCTTCACACAATCCACCTTAGAAGTGTCGGCCAAAGCTGAAAACATAGTTTATTGTCCTATACTTCGGGGTAAAAAGTACAGCCAACTGTTACTTCATTGGCTTATTTTTGTGGTGTGCTTTTACAAGCCAGCCACTTTATTCATTATGCGCATGCCACAAGGAATGCCATATAACGTCAACTTTTCAGCCCTTGTTTATTTACCTGCTGTTGAGGTGTACAGTTTTGAGCCATATTTTAAACCGCACCATTTTTAGGAGTAAACTTTCTGTTTCCCTGTTTATGGAGTCTCTATTCGTAATCTGCAATCGGAGAATTTTTTAAACTAAGAACTGGGCGAAAGTACTTATGCCAAAATAGAATAACCCCATCAGAGGCGTCAACTGGGGAGGGGGGCAATGGCAGCCATGGATTTAAAAACCAATTTTTGTCGATACTTTCCCTGAAAATGCCTTTTTTGAGATTTTCGTTTATAAAAACAACAAAATTGCCCCCTTCCCAAATTTCCTACCAGAAACAAAAATTCGAAGAGGTTTGAGCAGTCAAAGAAAATCCATTAACCGATTTGGGTTTACCAAGTGATATTGACTTATACATAAAAGCTTTTTTTATTCTTTTTTTACTTCTACGCTCCTATGAATGCTACTAAGTCCTAACTCTCTAGGGTTTGACAGATTCTGATTAGCCAATAACGTTCAAACTAGCAATCTTCCTACACTGAAAGACTAGGCTAAACACGAGGCTGCTTCTCAAATCTTAATTGAACCAGCAGAAAGTTTTGTTGAGCTTTTCAGTGTAGCGGGACCATTGAGTTGAGTTGCTCGGTATGAAATCAACGGAATTGCATTGCCTATGTCAAGTTGTATATGTGTTTATTTGCTCCGGTTTTCTTGGTAGGGTCTGTGCGTAAGTAAAACTCTAACGCTGTACATAGGTTTTGAATCTACTATAAATCAAATTTGTTTCTATACATCATAAACCATAACCTGGAAAACAAAAGCACAGTATCAAAACATACCATCAATGACCAGTCATAACAAAACATGCAAGAACAATGTTGACAACAACAATAAAAAAAATTACGGGCATTTCAAATCCGGCGTTCTTTTTTAAACAATAATATATATATATATATATATATATATATATATATATATATATATATATATATATATATATATATATATATATATATATATATATATATATATATATATATATATATATATATATATATATATATATATATATTTATATATATATATATATATATATATATATATATATATATATATATATATATATATATATATATATATATATATATATATATATATATATATATATATATATATATATATATATATATATATATATATATATATATATATATATTTATATAGATTCATATACAAACTGGTAAAATTATGGTTTCTGCAATATTCAAATAATGAAATCATCCTGTCTATTGTACTCTAGCCAGTTTATGTGAAATTCTGTTTCAACCATTTTTATGTTTTGACGTCAAAATATATATATTTTTCTTCTCAAGTCACTGGCCTGTTTTTCGTTTCTAGACTCTGAATTACCAATTGACCCCTTATGGGATTGTGATATTTAATTTTCTGAATAAAATATCTTATCTATCTTATCTAGAGCACAATCTGCATAATATATGCAAAATGAGATACAACTCTGAGGATTTTTAACTAGAAAATTAAACTGGAGTACCAACATCATTATTCAAAACCCTTTTTTCCACACCTCATACATAATAATTTCTGACCATAAAACAATCGATTTATTGGCTGAACCCATTCATTATTTTTATATTTAATATTGCTTTATTTCAAAAGTGTTTTGCATAAATTAAAAAAATGGTTAACCGCAATTCTATTGTTGGTACCCGCAATTAGTCGAAATACATCAAAGTGGTAAGATGGTTAACCAATCAATATTTTTTTACGATGATGCAACTACCAGGAATTTAAAAGAAGGATAATAACTGCTATTACGCCCTTAATTAAAGAGCATAAAAAATAATGGGAGGCTATTATTAAGATAGAATGTCTAAACTAGGTTTTTGATAACTTAATACCCAGCTTAGTGCTAGCCAGAATTTTAGTGTAAACGTAAGATGAGTTTGAAGGGGGGATGGGCATGGGACCTTTGGAATATGGGGATTGGAATTTTGTTGTTAACTTTTGCATTTTATCAAAATAAGTTGTTGATAACAGACGTTGGAATACAGGAGCAATACGAAGAAAATTTTTAGTTTTGCCAGAGAGAAACAGAAGGCTACTTGTAATAAATCTTGTGGCTAAAATTGTTTTTTTTTTTTTTTTTTACTGGTACGAAATTTCACATAGATGAGCCAATCACAAGGAGTTTAAATTTTATTTTTTTTTTTTTTGCTTAAAATTCCATTCATGAGGCTATAAAAACCCATCAACTTTTTAAAAATCGGGGATATTTGTCTCTCCAGAACTAGGCAATTATATGAATGGATTAGGAAATACGCCACACCTACAAACCGACAAATTCAAAGCACAATTTTAATCACTTTTGTACGGCAAATTATGTAAAAGTAACGTTTTCGTTTTTATCAACAATCCTAATGCAAAGCTAGGCATTTGCTGGAAATCTTTTGGACTGTATTATTCATCTTTCCGTATTTATTCAATTTAATGTTTATATTTATAAATAATAGGTTATATCAAGTCGTAATACATTTTCCATCAGGGAGCGAGATGGTTAGTAACGATTGCTAAAAAAAGCATGAGAAACACAAATATGGATGTTAGTACTTAATAATATATTTGGGATGTCACCCTAGGCTATAAATCTAAAAATCATTGCTTTTCTTTTATTTATTGAATAAAAAAAAACAAGTTTTTTTAACTGAAAGTAAGGAGCAACAATAAAACTTAAAACGAACAGAAATTATTCAGTATATGAAAGGGGCTGCCCCCTCCTCAACACCTCGCTCTTTACGCTAAAGTATTTTATTGTATTATAAAATAGCGTTGTGAGAAAGAGTCTAACGTTAGCGTAAAGAGCGAGGCGTTGAGGAGGGGGCAGCCCCTTTCATATACGGAATAATTTTAGTTCGTTTTAAGTTTTAATGTCGCTCCTTACTTTCAGTTAAAAAACTTGTTTCTTTTATTTAATTTTTGAACTTTTTTGAATTAATACAAGTTTTGATTTTGGCTCACCTTACATGAATAATTAAAACAAAATTTGCATATTAATTTTACTTTTATTTGGTTAAATGACTTTCTCGAAAGTTGTTTAATTTTATTTACGGACGTTTTTATTAGTAATAATTATACGTAACTTACGAATTAACTTATGTATCGAACTTCTATATTCATATATTTTTGATACGTATATTAGGGGGTCCGCCCCCTAGGCAATACCTCGCTCTTTACGCTAAAGTTCGAATTTTGTTCCAATTCTTAAAAAATGACCCTTAATCACAAAGGCCGTTAATTAGAATAAATAGCTCTTATGAAAGTACCAAAAAATCTTTGGCTTAAAGAGCAAGGCAAGAGCGGATCCAGGATTTTTGTTCGGTGGGGGGGGGGTTACCCGATTTTTTCCCGTGGACTTTGTCTAACGTCCTGCGTAAGCTGATCAGAACCGTTTTGGTACTGACTAGGGGGCGAACCCAATCGTAAACGTAATAACTTCTGTTCGTTTTTAGTTTTGATGTTGTTCCTTACTTTCAGTTGAAAAATTTGTTTTTTTTAAATTCAATTTCTGATCGTTTTTTAAATAATGCTGGGAAATCCGGCACCCCCTTCATAGAAATGTCCCTTCTCCCATGAAAACTTCCTCCATGGAAAGATCCTCCCACATAAAAACCGACCCCCCCCCCCCGCCACTACCAGAAAAAATTCCCCCCGAAAACGTCAGTATACTTCCCAATAACCAAAACTATATGTAAACATTGGGTAAAGTTCATAACTTTCAGCCCTCCGCCCAGGGACTTTGGGGGATTAAGTCATCCTAAAAGACATATTTATTATATTTTCGACCATACTGAACAAAATGGCAATCTCAAAATTTTGATTGGGTGACTTTGGGGAAAAAATGAGCGTGAGAGAGGGCCTAGTTGTCCTCCATTTTTTTGTCACTTAAAAAGGGCAATAGAACTTTTAATTTCCATTTGAATGAGCCCTCTTAAGATATTCTAGGACCACTGGGTCAATAAGATCACCCCTGAAAAATAAAATTAAAAAAATAATAATAAAAAAAAAAAATAAACACGCATCCCTGATCTTTCTTCTGGCAAAAAATACAAAATTCCACATTTTTGCAAATAGGAGCTTGAAACCTCTTCAGTAGGGTTCTCTGATACGCTGAATCTGATGGTGTGATTTTCATTATGGTTCTATAACTCTTAAGGGGTGTTTCCCCCTTGTTTCGAAAACCAAGCAAATTTTCTCAGGTGCTTAACTTTTGATGGATAAGACTAAACTTGATGAAACTTATCTATTTGAAATCAGCATTAAGATTTGATTCTTTTGTTGCATCTATTGGTATCAAAATTTCGTTTTTTAGAGTTTCTGTTACTATTGAGCCGGGTCGCTCCTTACTTAAAGTTCGTTACACGAACTCTTTGATTGTCCCTTAAGCAAATTTGGCTCAATACTTATGATGGATGAATGAAAAATTTCCAAATAAAATTAATATTAATTTAAAAAATAAATATTTGAGAGACGGAACCGGTGAAATTTTTTTTTACAAAATTTTGATTTTTCTCGAGCCGTAAAAGCCTCGTGTATGCGACTTTTTTTAGAAATATAGCAATAAATGGAAAAAATATCGATACACAGGAGAGGTTTTCGTTTTTACTCTTTTTTTGCACAAAAGATAAATTCGCAAATTCTGCACATAAGCTTCAAAGGTGTCAATGTAATTTCACAATTTGCTATAAAGGTCTATTATTGAATTGTTTAAACCCCATTCACTTACACCATCTTTAAGAGATTTAGCTAACGCTGAGATCCAACCATTTGTGCCTTAAAAATAAACAAAAATTTGAAAAAAATAAAAAAAAATTTCACAGTACTTCGTGACTCATTTGTTTTGCTTGCTAAAATACTAGATATGAAGTGATGGAAGTACGAAGATTCTCTTAAAGACCTAAAGACAACCTGGTTTGTCAGAAAACTTTATTATTAACGGTGCATGTCTCCTAAAACAATGAATTTACACTGGACAGAATGAGTTCTAAATGTTGAAATCTGAAAAATGACCCACCAGCCTCTTATTACGGATGTGACCTGCCATCGTCGATGGCAATATCTAGGTGATGTTTTGAGAATATGAAACTAAACTCCCAAGGCGACTTTCAAGTAACAATCTACAGAATCAAGGAGGAGAGATCGTCCCGAGAATACCCAACACCTCACATACACCTCACATACACCTCACAACACCTCACATAGATCTGACTGGTACGGAGTACCAGTCAGATCTCCACTGTTTCACTGCGGTGCTGCAACCCGAGTGGGAGGATGTGCAGGTAGTAGCAGGATACTGCGGGGACTGGAGACTCTTTACTGATACTCAGGGCTGTATCCAGGGGGGTACCCGGTTTGACCCCCTCCCCCGAAATTTTTGACGGAGTCAAAAATTAGTCTAAAAAGTACCTGTAAAGACAAAAGCTTACCAGAAAAAAAATATGCTCCCACACTAAATCCTATTGCATTTTGTGGGTAAACGGTTGTGCAATCGCTTACGCAATTACTAATTGCCAATTAGGTAACCCCATCTTCACCTGACCTTGAATAGTAAATAAGAATTAATAGGTGCTCGAGGTAAATGTATAATAGGAGGGTGCAAGATTGTCAGTTCAGTTCAATTTCGGACTTGGATAAGAGAAGAGCGATTTTCAACATGAAGAGGAAGTGTGACATTGCGCCTTTTTTCGCGCCCAAGCGGACCAGGGATGTCTCTGACAGTGGCGTTAGCGGGACGTCTGCGGAGCATTCATCCACACCTGTGGATCTGAACGGCACTGGAGCCATCGCTGAAGCTTCTGAATCACGCAAACTGGAACCAACCCAGTCTTTGTCGTCGTTTGCAAATAACTTCAGTCATTTTTTTCGATAAATCCTCCAGTCTTAATGTCAATCCTAAACTGCGTTTGCTGAAGAGCCCTTGGACTCCAGATATCTCCTAAGTTTTTCCAGTATCCGAAAAACGGAAGCTGAAGTTTCAGTTAACCTGGCTCACTCGTTTCAGTTGGTTGTCCTACTTTCCGTCTGAGGCTGCTACTTTTTGCAGATTTTGCGTTCTGTTCTCGTCAGAGACAGCTGGCAAAGGCTGCCACCAGTGCTTGGGGAATCTAGTTACCAAACCATTCAGGAACTGGAAAGATGTGATAGAGTGCTTCACAGCTCACCAACAAGCACAGTTTCATAGAAACTGCACTCTATCGGCTGAGAACCTCATTTCTGTCTCGGAGAAAATGTAGGACAATATCGTGCACCAACTAGACGTGGCAAGGAAAGCGCAGGTTCAAAAAATTGATAGAAGTTGCGACCAATTGCTGAAACGGTGGGCGGCAAAGCCTTGCCCTTCTTGGTACCAACGATTCCGGTCCCATTTTGGTCTCGGATCCAGAACCTTCTCACAATGATGGCAACTTCCGAATACTACTGTGGCTGAGAGCGAGACACGGTGACAATGTTCTGAAGAACCATCTTTTTTCTGAGGCCAGAAATGCCACATATCTTTCTTCCATCATCCATAATGGTATTATTGCCGTATCCAGGGAGCTTCTTCAGCAGTCTATTGTGGAAAGAGTAAACGCAAGTATATGCTTTTCGGTGCTTGCCGATGAAACGGCGGACGGTTCAAATACCGAGCAGCTGTATGTTTGCGTCCGGTACACTTTCAAAGGGAACCTGCATGAGGACTTCCTTGGTTTTACCCTAGTTTCTGATTTGACTGGGCAAGGTCTGACTTCATCAATTTTGCAATTTCTCGAAAGCTTTGTTCTTAATCTGAACAAGATGGTTGGTCGAGAATATTATGGTGCAGCAGCAATGTGCAGTGCCCACAGTCACAACTTGGTCATCTCTTCTGCATACTCTATTCCAGCGATTAAGCATTTCTTCGTTGTCTTTTCGCAAATCTGCAGTTTTTACCATACTTCCCCACTCAGGACACAGATTTTAAAAGAGAAGATGAACGAAATACTACCGGATTCGAGGAAACATACTTTAACCGGACTCTGCAAAACAAGATGGGTGGAGTGCCACGATTCAGTCGCGAGTTTTCTTGAGCTGTACCGAACAATCCTGCGATCCCTGGAAGCTCTTGAAGAGAACGAAAATGCAGAAAAACGTCTGCAAAAGCGGCGTAGTTGCTGGACACGATGAGCCAGTCGCAATTTGTTGGTTGTCCCCATGTGGTCAAAGAGCTTTTCTGGCTTACGCTTCCACTTTGAAAGACTCTTCAGTCATTTGACTGTGGTTTGGCAGCTGCACGCAGGCATGTGGAAACTGTTCTTTCAAAAACAAAGGAAATGCTGCTACTGCTTTCCCGTCTATTTTCGACGAAGCTCAGCGTTTTGCCAGCGACTTAGGAATGGAGATGACTCGTCCAAGGAAACGAGGTGGCCACCGTAGAACCTCGCTCTTTATTCCTTTCCTGGACCACTGCACTTCCGAGCTTAAACAACAATTTGAGCTTCATCAGAAACTGCTGTCATATCTCAGCGTCCTTTCTCTGGCCAAAATTGTTTCTGTTGAACCAGACCGTCTGAAGCAAGAGATTGAGCTATGTCCCATCAAGTGGGAGAATGTTCCATTATCAGAGAGACCTACTTATTCTGTGTCTTCGCTTCAGACATGCAACGTCACCTTTTTTCGAAATGTTTTTCTTCTTCTGGTTGTTCTCGCAGCGTTACCTGTTAGCACTGCTACTCCGGGAAGAATTTTCTCAACGCTCAGGAGGTTTAAAACCTGGCTGAGAGATTAAACAGGAGAAGAATGACTGAGTGACTTAGCCCTCCTTGTAGTTCGCAGGGACGTTGACATCTGCCCTTACAAGGTCATCGACATTTATGCCGGGAAGAGAAAATCGTCGCCTGGAGTTCGTTTTATAGATATTGGCTGAACTATTGGTTCGCTTCGCCCTTACTTTTAGCTAAAAAAAAAAATAATCATAGACTACTTCTACTATTTGGCTTCTTTCTGCGTTAACTGGTTTTCCTGTCTCCAAAAACAAACAAAAAATAGTTTGTAGTTTTAGCTGTATGTAAATACTTGTCTTGATTTCGTTACTATAAAAAAAAATGCCCCTTAAAGGTACGAAAGTATGCCTAGTGGACGCGTCCTCGTTCGCAAGGGACGGACTAACGGTCTCGAGCTAACGTAATGTTGCTCGAGGCTGTTAGTCAAAGTCTAACAGGCTTTGCTAATACGAAACCAACCCATTCATATTACGTTCAGCTGAATCCCAAGCTACCTAGAACCAGCACCACAATCTAGTTCGTTGTATTATTTTTTGTAGTGTAGCTAAGACCAGCTATTTAAAAAGCCTTAATATCCTTCCTTAGCTATATTAATAAAAAAATTTGCATAAAATAATTTTGTTTTTTTTTAAAGTAAAGTACTCCATTAAACCAAAAATGAAAAAAATACAATCAAATAATCTACCAAGCATACAACTACCACAAATCAGTATCAACAAATAATTGCACCCCAAAGCAAACAGAAATTAGAATAATTTAAATTCAAAACGAGCAGAAATTAATCCGAGTAGGGTTCTAAACCCTATACTTTCTAAAAGCTAGAATATAATTTGTGCTTTACTGAAAGAAACTCAAATGAATTTACTGAGAAACTGTGCATTGTCAGTTTAATATACTTATGCTGATATTTATTCCTTAAAATCATTTTTTAATTTTTTATTACTTAAAGTTATAAAACTGAAAACATTTAAAAGAGTTTAGCTATCTCAAATATTTCTATTAGACTCATTTCGGGACAATACGACGTGTCACTAGCGCGTCTGATTAACAATCCAATGAGCCCCCTCCGAAGTTTATATGACCACACTTTCTATAAAAACCATACATGTCCCCAGGGCACAACTTACAACTCTTGCCCTTAGGGTTGGGGAGATTTTTTATCCTCAAAGACATAATTTTCAGACCTTTCTGATGGGCTGAACAAAATATCTATATACAAAATTTGTCCTCTGATCACGTTTGACTAATAAACAAGTCACTAGTTGAAACAGGTACGATAAAACTTTCTATAAAAACTTTATATGCCCTAAGGGCATAACTTACAACCCTTGCCCTGAGGGTTGTCATCCTCAAAGGCATAATTTCCAGACCCTTCAACTACGTTGAACAAAATGGCCATATATGTTGATCGGAAATGTTTGGGCAAATGATGGGCCTGGGGGAGACGATTCTCCCTCCGATTACTCTCAACTATTAAAAAGGGCAATATCCCTCTCAATTTCCAATTGAATGAGTCCTTTTTGAAGTTTTTACGACGACACTTTCTATATAAACATTATATGCCCCCAGGACATAACTTACAACCTAAGACCTGAAGGCTGTGAGAGCGTTTTTATGCTCAAAAAGATAATTTCTGGATCCTTCAACTACGTTCAACAAAATGCCTATATCAAAATGTTGAGCGGAAGTGTTTGGGGAAATGAGGGGCGTGGGGGGATTCGCCCTGTGACCACTTCTGACTATTAATAAGGAAAATAGCCCTCTCAATTCGCAATTGATGAGTCCTTTTTGAAGTTTCTACGTCGACGCAGGGAAAGACCTAATTTCCAGAACTTTCAACTACGTTGAACAAAATGTCTATCTCAAAATTTTGATTGGATGTGTTTGGGGAAATGGTGGGTGTGAGTTGCCTTCCAATCACTTTCGACTATTAAAAAGGTTCAAACATGGAATGTTTTATTTTAGTTATGCTGACTGTAACGTGTTTTATTTAAATTATATTAAAAAATAAACGTGCCCAAAATAACCCTGAGAGGGGGGTTAGTTACCTTCCAATCACTTCTGACTATTAAAAAAGGCACTAACCCTTTGAATTTCCAATCACATGAGCCGCTTTTCAAGTTTCTACGACAAAGATGTCAATACTTTGATTGAATGTGTTTGGGGAGATAGCGGGCCTGAGAGGAGGGTTAGTTGCTCTCTATTCACTTTTGACTATTAAAAAGAGCACTAGCCCTTTAAATTTCCAATCAAATGAGCCCTTTTTGAAGTTTCTACGACAAAACTTTCTACAACACCTTATATTCCCCCAGGTCATAACTTACAACCCTTTGCCCTGAGGGTTGTGGGGGGTTGTCATCCTCAAACACCTAATTTCCAGAACTTTCAACTGCGTTGAACAAAATTTCTATCTCAAAATTTTGATTGGACATGTTTGAGGAAATGGTGGGCGTGAGAGGGGCGTTAGTTGCCTTCCAATCACTTTCAACTATTAAAAAGGTTCGAACACTGGAATGTTTTATTTTAGTTATGCTGACTGTAACGTGTTCTATTTGAATTATATTAAAAAATAAACGGGCTCTGGGGGGTTTGTCATCCTCAAATACATAATTTCCAGAATTTTCAACTACGTTGAACAAAATGGCTATCTCAAAACTTTGATCGCTTGTGTTTGGGGAAATGGTGGGCGTGAGAGGGAGGTTAGTTGTTCTCTATTCACTTTCGACTATTAAAAAGTGCATTAGCCCTTTCAATTTCCAATCAAATGAGCCCTTTTTGAATTTTCTACGACAAAACTTTCTACAAAACCCTATATGCCCCCAGGGCACAACTTGCAAACCTTGCCCTGAGGGCTGTGGGGAGGGGGTTCATCCTCAAAGGCCTAATTTCCAGAACTTTCATTTATGTTGAACAAAATGAATATCTCAAAATTTTGATCGGATGTGTCTGGGGAAATGGTGGTCGTGAGAGGGGGGTTAGTTGTTCTTCAATTAATTTCGACAATTAAAAAGGGCCTTTCAATTTCCAATCGAATGAGCCCTTTTTGAAGTTTCTACGACAACTATTTCTAAAAAAACCTTATATGCCCCCAGGGCATAACTTACAACCCTTGCCCTGAAGGCTGTGGGAGAGGGGCTGTCATCCTTAAAGACCTAATTTCCAAAACTTTCAACTACATTGAACAAAATGACTATTTAAAAATTTTGATATTATGTGTTTGGGAAAATAGCGGGCGTAATAGGAGGATTAGTTACCCTCCAATTACTTTCGACTATTAAAAAGAGCAATAGACATTTCAATTTCTAATCGAATGATCTTTTTTTGAAGTTTCTACAAAAACACTTAAAAGGGTATTAGCCCTTTGAATTTCCAATCGAATGCGCCCTTTTTCAAGTTTCTACGACAAAGCTTTCAATAAAACCTTATATGCCCCCAAGACATAACTTATAACCCTTGCCCTGAGGGCTCTGAGGGGGTTATCACCCTCAAAGACCTAATTTTCATAACTGTCAACTAATTTGAACAAAATTACTATCTCAAAATTTTGATTGTTGGATTTGGATAAATATTGGGCGTGAGAGGGGGTTTAGTTTCCCTCCAATCACTTTCGACTATTAAATAGGGCACTAGCCATTTCAATTTCCAATTGAATGAACCCTTTTTGAAGTTTCGAAGACAACGCTTTCTATGAAAACCTTATATGACCCCAGGGCATAACTTATAACCCTCACCCTTAGGGCTGCGGAGGGGTTGTCATCCCCAAAGACCTCATTTTAAGAACTTTCAATTACGTTGAACAAAATGGCTATCTCAAAATTTTGATTGTTGGATTTGGATAAATATTGGGCGTGAGAGGGGGTTTAGTTTCCCTCCAATCACTTTCGACTATTAAATAGGGCACTAGCCATTTCAATTTCCAATTGAATGAACCCTTTTTGAAGTTTCGAAGACAACGCTTTCTATGAAAACCTTATATGACCCCAGGGCATAACTTATAACCCTCACCCTTAGGGCTGCGGAGGGGTTGTCATCCCCAAAGACCTCATTTTAAGAACTTTCAATTACGTTGAACAAAATGGCTATCTCAAAATTTTGATTGGATGTGTTTGGGGAAAAGGTGGGCGTGAGAGGTGCCTGAGTTGCTCTCCATTCACTGTCAACTATTCAAAAGGGCACTAGCCCTTTCAATTTCCAGCCAAATGAGTCCTTTTTGAAGTTTTTACGACAAAGCTTTCTATAAAAAAAACCTTATATGCCCCCAGGGCATAACTTACAACCCTTGCCATGTGGGTTGTGGGGGAGTGTCCTCATCAAAAACATAATTTCTATCTGGAAATCAACTACGATGAACAAAATGGCTATCTCATAGTAATGATTGGATGTGTTTGGGGAAATTTTGGCCTTGGAAGGGGTATTAGTTGCCTTCCAATCACTTCCGACCATTAAAAAGGGCACTAGCCATTCCAATTTCCAATCGAATGAGCCCTTTTCGAAGTTTCTACGATAATTCCTTCGATACAAATCTTTACTTGGGCACCGGCATTGCGCTGCCTATGGTAGAAAAAACTGCAGAAGAATTTAAACATATTGTGAGGTTCTGGAGTGGCGCAGTTGAATTGATTTCAGCTTGGTAATACGAGACCCAAAGCTCGAGCTCAGCTGTAGAAATCCAATCCAGGGCTCGGAATTTGATTCCGGAGATGAGGTTACGCAAAAGCGTCTCCATACTAATCCAAAGTAGAAGAAGAATAAGAATCATTTTACAAGTGTCCTGGAGTGGGGTACTAGCATTAATCTCAGCTTTTTAGTACGGAACTAGGGTTTCTAACTCAGCTGCAGCAAACTACTGCAGGGCTAAAATTGGATACAGGTAATAAGACGATGCAAAAGCGTCTCCATACTAATCCGAACAAGAGCAAAAGAAAGAAGAAACATACTGCCAAGTTTGTATCTAAACTAGTCTTATTATAATGGTTACCAGGATTGACCCCCACCCCCCCGTATTTCTTGTCCGACTCATAAAAAAGAATCGAAAATGCAAATCAACAAATTTTGGAAGCAATTTGTCATTTTTTTGTAATCCCCCCCCCCCCCCCGCCAAAAAAATAACCCTCCTCTCCCGAACAAAAATCCTGGATACGCCTTTGTTACCGAATATATGATGCTGGAAATTTGTATTCATTTTTGGAAATTAAGATAGATTGCTGTAACGAAAATTCTTTCAAATTTTAATCGCAGATCATGCTTTGTAACTTGAAACTTTTAAAATCAACATTTCTGTTGTGTTTTGACTCTAACATAGGATAAAAAGTAACACGAACCCTCTGATCTCCGAATCGCATTTGCCTTCTCGAGCTTTTTGACACGTTCATACGGCACAAAAATCGCCTGGTGTCTGTGGCACCTGGTTGGATAGGTCTTTTCATCTCAGTAGTTACGGCTTGGTGATCATTTTTGTCGATAATATCATAGACACTATCACCATGTATTAAGAGATCTTCCTGAAAAGAATGATAAATATTAGTTGGGTAGAGGAGGTCATTTTTTTTTCGTTTGTTTGTTTTCAAGGTGGTTTTAACTATACAGATATGTATCTCACCACCACACTGACAAATCTAGAAAAACTTACAAATTTGTTATCCACATCACCAAGAGCATCTGGCTTTAGTTTTATAGATGCTTGCTTGTAGATTTTTAAACAAGTTTTTTAAACTGAAAGTAAGGAGCGACATTAAAACTTAAAACGAACAAAAATTATTCCGTATATGAAAGGGGCTGTCCCCTCCTCAACGCTATTTACTCGCTATTTACGCTAAAGTTTTTTATTGTTTAAAAAAAGTAAAGTTGTGAGAAAGAGTCAAACTTTAGCATAAAGAGCGAGGCGTTAAGGAGGAGACAGCCCCTTTTATATACGGAATAATTTCTGTTCGTTGTAAGTTTTAATGTTGCTCCTTACTTTCAGTTTAAAATTTTTTTTTTTATCTAATTTCTGATCGTTCTTTAGTTAATGCACCTTTTATTTTGGCTCACCGTCCTTGAATAAGTAAACAAAATTTGCATAAAAATTTTACTCTTTTGCTAAATGGCTGTCTCTAAATTTGGTTCTGACGTAATTTA
Source organism: Artemia sp. Qi Xiang Cuo (assembly GCF_049724085.1). Taxonomy (NCBI): domain Eukaryota; kingdom Metazoa; phylum Arthropoda; class Branchiopoda; order Anostraca; family Artemiidae; genus Artemia; species Artemia sp. Qi Xiang Cuo. Next base: position 14,518,242 of record NC_142801.1, read on the forward strand.
CAAATTAACTTACGTAACGAACTTCTATATTGGTATATTTTTCTACTGGCAAAAAATGTGTTGCAGATATAGTTGCAGATTTTTGCAGATAAGAGCTTGAAACCTATGTAATAGGGTTTTCTTATGCGCTGAATCTAACGGTGTGATTTTCATTAAAATTCTTTATCTTGCAGGGGATGTTTCCTCCTCTTTAAAAAATCAGATAAATTTTCTCAGGCTCGTAGCCTTTGATGAGTAATACTAAACTTAAAACAATTTGTATATTAAGAATCAACATTAGAAGCCCATTCTTTTGATACATTTAATGACATCAAAATTCCGCTTTTAAAAGTTTCGATTACTATTGAGCCGTTTTGCTTGTTTTTTTTTTGTTTTTTTTTTACGTATATGTTATTACGTATATGAGGGGGTTCTCCCCTTAGTCAATACCACCCTTACTTTCACTCCCCTTACTTTCAGTTGAAAAACTTGTTTTTTTATATTTGATTTCTGATTTTTTCTTTTTTTAAATAATGATGGGAAATCCAGCGCCCCCTTCCTAGCAATGTCCCTTCCCCCATGAAAACTTCCTTCATGAAAAGATACTCCCATATAACCCCCGACCCACCCCCAGCCCATACTACCAGAAAAAATTCCCCCTGAAAACGTCTGTATAGTTCCCAATAACCAATACTGTATGTTAACATTGGGTAAAGTTCATAACTTTCAGCCCTCCCCCTGGGGGCTTCGAGGGATTAAGTCATCCTAAAAGACATAGTTATAATATTTTCGACCATGCGAAACAAAATGGCTATCTTAAAATTTTGATCGGGTGACTTTGGGAAAAAAATGAGCGGGATAGGGGGCCTAGTTGTCCTCCATTTTTTTGGTCACTTAAAAAGGGCACTAGAACTTTTAATTTCCGTTCCAATGAGCCCTCCCACGATATTCTAGGACCACTGGGTCGATACGATCACCCCTGGGGAAAAGAAAAAAAAAAACAAAAAAACAAATAAACACGCATCCGTGATCTTTCTTCTGGCAAAAAATGGAAAATTCCATATTTTTGTAGATAAGAGCTTGAAACCTTTACAGTGGGGTTCTCTGATACGCTGAATATGATGGTTGGATTTTCATTAAGGTTCTATAAGTTTTAGGGGGTCTTTCCCCCTTTTTTCGAAAATCAGCCAAATTTTCTCAGGCGCGTAACTTTTGATAGGTAAGATTAAACCTGATGAAACTAGTATATTTGAAATCAGAATTAAAATCAAAAAACGGTATCAAAATTCCGTTTTTTAGAGTTTCGGTTACCATTGAGCCGGGTCACTCCTTACTTACAGTTCGTTACCACGAACTGTTTGATATAGCCTACGTATACCCATCTTTAGAGACAACATGGGATCTTACATTATTTCCGTCCAAAAATATTTACTTGTAGCGGTCTTATGGTTTTGGATATAAGTATGGGTAAATGATTCCTTCTTGACAGCTCATCTCTATGTGTACAGGGGGGTGTTTAAGGGGGTACCGCTATCTTTGAAATGAAAAAAAATAATTAGCGTAAATTTGTATATGTTTTCCGCAAATTTCATTCTGTTTTTCGTTATTGAAAATAAAATTCATGGGTACGTACAGCACACAAAAGAAATACACCAACAAAATTAAAGCAATTTTTTTTACACGGAAGTAAAAGGCAGTGATTTCTCTGTTTCTCTTTGCAGCAGCTTTATTTCTGTGGCGTTTTGCAAAAAGGACCTTAGTCCGCTTTTTTTTTTTTTTTAATGAGTTAAGCATATGGTTCGAAAGGGCTTGAAAAGATCTATCGATTGCTCTATTCCAAATGGGCTTATCTTTAATTCCGACCGAGTTACAAATCATAGGCAACGCAATAGCGCTAATTAAGTAAAGAACGATGCTGGCACAATGTATTATTTTTTTTTTCTCCAGACCAGGGCACTTGATATTAAAGGAGTTGTCGTAGAAACTTCGAAAAAGGTTCATTCGTTTGGAAATTGGAATGGCTAGTGCTTTTTTTAATTGTCGAAATTGATTGGTGGGCAACTCGCAGCCCCCCCCCCCCCCCCCACGCCCATCATTCCCCAAACACATCCAATCAAAATTTTGCCATTTTATTCAGCGTTGTTGATTACCAGATAAAAAATATGTTTTTGAGGAGGACATTCCTCCACAACCCTCGGGGCAAGGGTTTTAATTTATGCCCTGGGGGCATATAAGGTTTTTATAGAAGGCGCTGTCGTAGAAACTTCAAAAAGGCGCATTCGATTGGAAATTCAAAGGGCTAGTGCCCTTTTTAATAGTCGAAAGTCATCTGTGTGTGTGTGTCATCTCTATGTGTGTGTCGTCTTTACTGAAAAGAAATTTACTCTAGCACTTTACTGAAAAAAAAAATACAAATGAATGTGCATTGTCAGTTTACTATACATATACTGATATTTAGTAATCAAAATGTTAATATTATTTGATTTAGTAAAGTCATAAAATTAAAAACTTTTGTATTTTTTCAGTGAAGTGCAAATTATGTTCTGGCCTTGGGAAGGCATAGGGGTTTTGAGCCCAACTTATGTTAATTTCTGCTCGTTAGCAGCACTTTACTGAAAAAAAACTCTAGCACTTTACTGAAAAAAAAAATACAAATGAATGTGCATTGTCAGTTTACTATACATATACTGATATTTAGTAATCAAAATGTTAATATTATTTGATTTAGTAAAGTCATAAAATTAAAAACTTTTGTATTTTTTTTCAGTAAAGTGCAAATTATGTTCTGGCCTTTGGAAGGCATAGGGGTTTTGAGCCCTAGTTATGTTAATTTCTGCTCGTTTTGAGTTTGACTCGGTTGTTTATTGTGATTTCTGGTCGTTTTGGGTTTCATTTATTTATCGATGCTGATTCGTGGTAGTTTCATGCTTGGTAGATCATTTAATTTCATTTTTGCTCATTTTTTGTTTAATGGAGTTCTTTACTTTTCTTTGAAAAACTTATTTTGTGGAAAAAGCTTTTTAATTAATTATCCTAAAAGGGCGTAAGTCCCCTATCTTTTAAGTAACGAATAACTCAGCAATTTGAACATTTCCAGCAAATTCTGATCGAAAAGTTGACAAGGCATCAGACCTTAAAGTTTGAAGATTCTTAAATTCTGATTGGTGAGAAAGATTGTCCCATTTTCATTTTGCTATCCTGTAAATAAGGAAAAGTGGACTTATGCCCATTTTGTAAAACGCCATAGATTTTTAATAGGCAGTAGGATATCAATATCTCTGTTTCTCTTTGCAACAGCTTTGTTTGTAACAGATGGCACTATTGGTATCTCCAGAAGTAAGAAATAATTTAACTGGCTGACGTAAACACGTCACAGAAATAAACCGAAAAAACTGAAGTACATTTTTTTTACACGGAAGTATATGAAAGTAAGCTCTCATTTTTATTTTGGTTTAAGCCTACACTTCAGTTTTGTATTTTATTGCAAATTTACTATAAATTATAATTTATAATGTAATTTATGAAGTCTATTAATGTTTTAAAATAATAATTCGGTGAGATTAAAAAAAGTTGTGGTTCGGTAATTCTTTTGGCCGGAAATATTTTTTTATTTCTCTAGAGGTGTGCATAAAGACAGCATCTAATAACAGAAAATTTGCTTGAAGGCAAGATAAACCCACACAAGTGTCGAAGTACTGAGATCTAAAAACTAGATGGCTAAAATAAACTTCCTGGTGATGAATTTTAAATTAAAAGGTTCATATAAGAAGTAGCTTGTACAAATTCCATTAGCAGATTAACTAAACAAAGCAAATAATTTAATTTCACGAAATGCATTGACAAAATACAGCCTGCATAATTCAAAAATCCAGTGAAACGGGTCAGTTTTCTTTAGTATATTTTTACTTTTAATTGTACTATATAGCTCATTTTTCAGTTTTCGCTGTCATTTTCACTTGATTTGGGAAAATTTGCCGCAACATTGCCGACCCCAGGATTTTGACAAAATTACGCCACTGTTCTCAAAACAGATTAGTCAGTGATCCAGTGACCGTTATCTTTTAAGCGGTGGCTCACATTCGCTGCAGTTGGTTTGAGGGAGGATTCTAGCGTATTTTGAGGTGCTGATAACGAATATTGGGGTGCACAAGTTCGCAAGCGTGTAGAACATGGTCATTTTAGCCTATAAAGTCAAATTTAGCCTATAATGATGTCATACTACTCTTGATTTTTTTTTTACACGGTAAAACAAACTGAAAAGTTTATAAACTTAACATATTCTGAATACTAAGAAAAAGTACTTTCCCCTGGCATTTTTAGTTTTTCCCCAAACCTTTGTTTGTTTAGTTAAACCCTATTTAATTTTGAAAAAAAGGTTTTTTACTTTTTCTTAGCTTTTTCTTTCTTAGCTTTTTCTAAGAATATACTTTTTTTTAGCTCTTTCGGTTTTTCTGAAATTTTTGCCTATATAAGGATAGGTTGTTATGCTTTATTTGTATTCTGCTCGTCATTACGAGGCAAACTCCGTGCCTCTTTTTCAAGAAATGTTAATTCTTGAGCAAATATTTATTTTGTCTAAATAACGTCATAGCTTTCAGAAAATAGCCTACAATGACCAAGTTTTTAAAAAACTTCTTTTTAGCTATTAAAAAGAACGAAAAGGAATCAAACTGCACATCATTCAAACCGTCAGAATGTCCTTTAGACGTTGTTAATAAAAACAAAGTCAAGACTTGAATCTGTAGGACTATATAAGTGTTTGAACAAGAAATTCCCCCCCCCCCCCAAAAAAAAAAATTCTGAATAGGCGTTTTACTCGAAGTATTTTGCACACAATCTATAATTTTTATCTCACCAAACGATAGATCACTCTTTTCTGAATCAAATCATGTATTCACATTCTATACAACTAATATTTTTAACCAGGAAAAAAAAACTACTACTACTATGTAGTAGATACCATCTGGCTTACGTAGGCTCATATACGAGCCTCAAGGTGGCAAATCCATGTGAGCGTGTGGTGCAGAGGTGACTAAGGCTAATTTAAGACACTATTTTCTTTGATTCCCATGATAGCAGGGGCTAATGATTCAATTGGTTGGATCGGGTCAACGGCCACTGAATAGTAGATGGTAACTTTCATGATCAGCTGAAAGTAAGGTTTAGACGACTGCATTAGCAGTTTAATATCAAAACAAACAAAAAACCAAATATTTAAAACTGAACATGAAGCAGTGGCTCATATCTCTTTTTCTTCTTCATCTTTGTCTTCGGACTCGTTCTGATTCACATCGGAAAGTAGGCATTTTTGGAGGTTAGCTCCACCCTTGCATGTGCTGTCACAAAAACCTACTTTAATGCATTTGCAGCGCGAGCTGTACCTCGTCGTGTCACAGTTGCAAAAAGAAAGCGATGCTAGCCAATGTGGCATCCCAGGAACTAGGCCTGACTTCAGTTCATGATCTTCAATTCTCCAGCCCATATCGGTAGCCTGAGGCAAATCAATACGGGGCTTGTGGCTTTGGATCCAAATCAGTGACTGGAACATGTACCTTTTCAAATGAATCCTCCAATCTTGGGTACAAATGTGCTCAAAGGTCATTCAGACTATTGAAGTTAGTCGGACTTCTCCCATACACTATAACCACAAGCTGCTTACATACGCTGACTAAACCATCACTTTGCACAGAAGATGGCTTCTCTGCAAGGACTCGAGCTTCATCACCTAAAAACCCCAACAAAGTTCCCAAAGACTCAAAAAAAGCAGATCTTTCCAATTCCATACCGAAAGCTTGTGGTGTCACATCCACTGAAATTCTGGACAAGTGGTAAGGTGTTGCAAAATGTTATTCCTAGTTTTTGCACTGCCGTATGAATAGGTATGCAGTAGGACGGAAACAACCCAGAGCTACTTGAGGCCGAGACTAGCAATTTACTGGAAGTAGTATGCAGCTAGTAAGACGATGTCAGTATCGTTGGCTTGCATTATCACAAGCGTGTTCTTCCGTCTTGCGGGAACTGCCGTGTGGTATAACACCCAAGTGTCTGCTTCCTCATGGCCAGACGAGAGATCGTCATCAACAGAGCTTCCATGGGGCGAAATGGTAATAGCTCTATGTTGAATCTTGAGACCTCCAGCGAGATGAACCATCAGACGGTTCGAAATTTTGTACTCCCAGACCTCGAAAAGAACTTTCAAGAGTTGACCTTTGGCTGAGCCACTACTGAGAATCCCGTCCCAGAGTGTTCCAACTTTTCTGGAGGAAGCGAATGGACTGGAAATATTTCCTCTAGGATCTCCTCTTCTTTTTCGACAGCTAGATGCTTCTTTGAGGTTGAACGAGTAGTCATCACAGGTTCTATCGTCACTAAGACCGTCATACCTGTCACCAACCAAATGGATAGACTGACAAGCTTTGGGTGTGCTCCTAAGAATCCCATTGTAAATTCTTATTCCAAAATCTGCTAGCGTCTCATTTTGTTCTGGTCGATAACACCTTATGACACTCATGACATCAACTGTATAATTAGATCGAGGAGAGTCTTCAAAAAGCGTATGTGGAATCGTTTTTGGCCATGACTGCAAGCCAGACTGTTGCAGAATGTAGTTCAAGGCTGTTGATTTTGTACCAGTACCTAGCTGAGACTCCCTGCGACTTGATCATAATGCTGCAAGTGAGGCTGGATATGGCTGTAGCTCGTACTTCAGCAGCTCACAGAGAGACCGGGTGTGTGTTGAATTTGCAAGATGAAGAGGTCGTTTAAGCAGCTCAGTTTCCCCAAAATCTTTTTTTGTGGTTGTTTCTTTTATCTTTTTTGGCAACAGAGGCGAAATTGCACTACGCCAACTTTTACTTTCACGGATGTCCCTTCGAGATATGAGCTCATGGCTTCGAGGCCAATGTCTCGGAAGTTCAGAAGACTATTTGATACGGCTTCTGGAGCTCTATCCTCTGTCATAAAGTTGCAGAGCTCTGTTCTCGTCGTCTTGAATGGGTTTCCGAACAACTCTACCAAGTCCATAACCCGATTTCTGCCTTTTGTTGTCAGATTCGTAAACGCAGTGATATCTTCATGATGGTTCATTGCATCGTCATCCATGTTCAGGTTTGCTTTCAGCGTTCTGGTTACTGCCGTGAGAAAGGGAAGAGTAGCCAGATATCGATCCCTGGCATTTTCATTTGTTGTCACCCCAACAATACCAGAAACTCCTCGATGACCTTTGATGTCCAGATTCATGGTCGACTCTAAAGCCAGATCGCATGCAATGCTGAAAAATGGGTTGGTTGTTTTCCTAACCACAAAATTGCCACTTAGAAACTCTCTGTGTACTTCTGGCGCTTTTTCAGGCAGGCGCAGCATTTCTTCTAGGTAGTTAAGTGCAGCTGTGTCGTATTTATGGTTTCCAGATGCAAAGAAAATCGGAACCATCTCTTTTGTGGCGTTTAAGTGTGATCCCCAGTCCGCAGCTCTTTCAGTATAAAGATAGTCGTTTCCGGTACGGAAACGACTAGATAGCTGACCCATAGGCTATGATTCCTTATGGTAGATCTGGACTCGTTGTACTTCGAGAAAAGCGGAGCAATGCTGTCCAACGGATCTCCTATATGTTTACATGCTTCAGAACTAGTTGTATCAACATGGCGTACTTCACGCAAGACCAATGACACCCCCTAAAATCGTTGTTGCCGGAATCCTTACCTTTAGCTAGATCAGATAAATATCCTAAATCCTTTCCTTTTATGTCATAGTTTTCAGTATTTTATGCAATAGTCAGTGCTCCAAGGCTCGCTATCGTTAAAACCAAGGGAGGGAGTGTCTCACATCAGCCGCAGTTGGTTTGAGCACGGATTCCAGGGTAATCTAAGGTGCTTTAAACAAATATCGGGGTGCATATGCTCGCACTAATGTAGAATTTGACGATTTTAACCTAAAGAAGAATTTAGCCTTTTATGGTTAAGTCTGTATGCAACTAAAACCCGATATGTAAGATGCTTGGCTTTCTTTTATTGCTGTGAAAACCAAATTCGCGCATGCGACCGCAGAACGAGGGATCTGTTATTTTTTTTTTCCTGGTTCAAAATATTAGTTGTATAGAATATAGATACATGATTCGATTCAGAAAAGAGCGATCTATCGTTTAGTGAGATAAAAATTATAGGTTGTGTGCAAAATACTTCGAGTAAAACGCCTATTCAGAAAATTTTCTTTTTTTTCGGGGGGGGGGGGGGAATTTCTTGTTCAAACACTTATATATTCCTACAGATTCAAGTCTTGACTTTGTTTTTATTAACAACGTCTAAAGGACATTCTGTCGGTTTGATTGATGTGCAGTTTGATCTGTTTTCATTTTTTTAACAGCTAAAAAAAAAAAAAAAAAAAACCTGGTCATTGTAGGCAAATTCCTGAAAGGTATGACGTTACTTAGAAAAAATAAATAGTTGCTCAAGAGTTAAGATTTTTTGGAAACGAGGCAAATAGTTTGACCCGTAATGACGAGCAGAATTCAAACAAAGCATAAAAAATATACTTATGTAGGCAAAAATTTAAGAAAAATCGAAAAAACTAAAAAAAAAGTATATTAAAAAACGTTGTTTTTAAAATTTAATAGGGTTTAACTAAAAAAATTGAGGTTATAAGGACAAAATAAAAACACCACGTGAAAGTAGGCTACTCGTTCTTAGAATTCAGAATATGTCAAGTTTATAAAGTTTTCAGTTTATTTTACCGTGTAAAAAAATCCAGAGCGGTATGACGTCGTTATAGGCCAAATTTGACTTTTTAGGCTAAAATGAACATGTTCTACACGCGTAAGAACTTGTGTACCCCGATATTCATTATCAGCGCCCCCGATTACCTTAGAATCCACCCTCAAACTAACTACAGCTGATGTGAGCCATCCCTACCTTTTTTTGAACGATAGCGAGACTTGGATCACTGACTAATCAGAGCTTCTCCGTTTTCATTTGAAAACAAAAATATAAAAAAAAAACTATCGCTATATAGCAACAATTTAATACAGTAATTTATATTACAATTTAAACAAGTTATATATAACAATTTAATATAACTATTTACAAAACAATTAATATAACAATTTTATGTAACAACAATTTAATATAACAACCTATTCGTTGAATAGCAAAACAATATGAAAAAGATCGCTTCCTTGCTTCGCAGTCTTTAATATGGGGTCGAAATTTTCAATTTTAATCACTTTTATGCTATCATCGCAAATTCGAGGTACCTTTGATTCGAAAGTGAGAATTTTAAACACTTTAAAATTAACTGCAAATTAGAGTCAGGTTTTAATACCGAAATCTTCAAAAATAAATTAAAATTTATAAGGCTGGTCGAGAACATGGCTAAGTATTAAATGACGTCCCTACTTAAACTTGTCACACATAAATGCCGCTTATAGCAGTCAACAATATCTTGAGTATAAGCCTACACAATTATTAACTAAACGGCATCCACTTATACAGACTATCAGTTAATTAGTTCATTACTGATTCGTAATGAAGTATTGTTATTAAAATGCTTGGAGCGCAACCAGTTAGGCAGAGTCAAGAGAGCCGAAACCAGTTTTTTTATTACGTCAAGTATGTATGGTCAGATACAGTTATGTCTGTACATCCGCCTTCCTTAAAAAGATTATCTGCTACTGTTTTGACTGGATAGTAATGGCTGGGATGCTCTCACCGCTTGTTCGAAATTAAAAAGAAATGACTATCACGCAACACTTCAATATACGCATGCGTAAAGATTTGGTCGTAATGTCAAACTTGATGCCCAAGGAAAAAATGGTTGCCAGGGGCTCTGGGGGTTTCTTCTATAATCCACAAAGAAACGGATATAAAAAAATTATAATGGGATAAAGATTTTCTGACAAAAAGAATAACTACCCATTCCAGACTACGGGGCTGATAAAAAATGCAATTAGTTATCATTTGTGCCAATTCACGAACATTTAGGGAGGGGAGGCAAGGATTTGTTTGATTTTTTGAAATGTAGATACTAAATAAGGTGTTTTTTTAAAAATCTGGGGGGGGGTGTATTTTTCAATTTTAAAAATAAAAATGCCAAAAAAGGTATTTTTCAAAATATACGGCGGTGCAATCGTCCCACCCATCTGCCTCCCTAATGGGTACCCGGCCGGTTATGCACAATACATTGGTTAACTCTGTAGACCTTTTCACACTAATCTGTTTTCACGAAAAAAAGACAAAATTTTTTTGTGGTGCATTTAATTCTTTTCGTAGCACGTTCAAGTAAAAGTGTGGCTTATCGGCCGAATTAAAATATCTTACCCAAGTCGTTGAAGACCGTTATTCATTGTAAATTTTAACTAATTCACTTTTTATTCTACCTTTACTGGGTCTCATACTCCTTTTTGCTTTCCCATGTTTGCGGCATCTGTTGTACATAAGCCGTTTTGCAAAAAAAGCGAAAAAAAAACAACGGTCAATGTGAACCAAAGACAAGGATGGAGGATACCTCGATAATTCCAGTAAATCTTGAGCAAATACAGATCGATTTTTTCTGTCTGTTTGAGAACCAGCAATTCTTCATTGCCCTAGAGGTGCTTAAACACATGTGGAATTCTTAAATTCTACCTAAAAGTTTCGTTACTATTGAAAGTTACTACCCTGGGAAAACCTCATATAGTCAGTATTTTCGCCATTTTCTGGATATAATAGCAGACTACTCGGTACTTTTTCCCATTAACCGGGCCTCTCTAAGAAGTCCAACAAGAGATGCTACAGTCAAACGGGAGAGAAACAATGAAAAACCCGTTTTTACGAGATGATTCAATACACCGTTGTAAGAAATACATTGTATAGCGTGGTTTTAAGATATTTAAGGTGTTGTTTTATTGGGTTTTGGGGGGGGGGGACCTAGGTTAGGTTAGGTTACGTATTTAATATATGTTATGCTTTGCCCCCCACTCCCCCTAATGTACAAATATATAGCCTAAATTTGTTTCTATACTATTATGTATTCATCCTATTTTATTTCATTAGCATTAACCACACTGGACTTTTTAGAGAGGCCTGGATAATGGGAAAGTACCGACTACTCTTGGTAAATAATTGCCCATCGGAAATATTTATTTGCAGCCTCTATATCTCCGCTTCCTTTGCCTCGTTTTGAGAGACACATACTACAGCCTCTACTGCTTCTTCTCCGCATGTATGTATATATGTATGTATGTTTGTATTTCCAAAAAAAGCCGTCGGGCCATAGGAAAAATACAGAACATATACAAAACAAAACCGACAAAAAACACAAATAAATTAAAAAGAAAAACGTATTTATATATGAATCTTCACGAAATTATTTATAAAGAGAGCCATCTTTCACGATGTATCAGCCCTTCATTAACATACTAAATTTCCTCTCTCTCTCCCCAATATCAATCGACCCTCGCCTTAAACTCAAAATCCATTTTATTTCTTCCCCTTTCAACCCAAACTTAAAATAAACGTCTTTCCCCCACATGACCTTCACTGTATTATACAGACTCAGAGATCCCTAGGCCTCCTCCCGAACCTCCCAGTGTTGTATTCCTAGCTCGTGTAACCTAACTTTTACCTTATCAACCCCTATATCCGAATTCGATCCCTTACCTTCATTCCAAAAATACGAATATCCTACTTCATCAAAAATTTTCTTAATTTCCTACGGCAGCCCTACCCCTATCTTATTCTCCAACAATCAAAAATACGCTTCTTTTGCTAGCCTATTTTTACTTCTTAAAATTTTTATCCAAAACTTCACCATTCTTATTAACAGGGGCGAATCTACGGTATTTTCATTGGTAGGGGGGAGAGGGGTCTATATCCGGATGTTCAAGGAGCATGGGCTATATAATAACTTTTTCTCCACGTTATTGGAAGGGCAACTGCCCCCCCCACCCCCTTGCCCCTCCCAAACGACGCCCCTGCTTATTAACCTATCTTTTTTTAACCTACTTAGTCCCAAATCCCCTTCCAGTACAACACTGTGAATGGATTATGTGCCCAAAAACTCTCTTAAAATTATTCCTTTGCATTCTCTCCAAATCCTCATTTTCCCTAAAACCCCACCTTAAAACAAAGAAATGGAACTGAAGGAAATAACTACAAGTTATGAGACTATATTTAGAGAAGTAGTTTGATTGTTTGTAGCTAAGACAACTTAATTTTTTCTTTCTCTAACAAATCAACAATATGCTCCCTTCCTCCTCCCCAGAGACATGCATATGTCGCAGAAACATGATAAATCCAGCAATTTGATAACAAAAAAAAACATAGGGTTTTCATCAAAACTCGGTCAGTGAGAAAAAGTGGCATCATTTCACGAAAATCTAGGGGGAGGGGGGAAAATTTATTATTAAATATCTGGGAGAGGGGGTAATTTTCTTTTCTTGAAAACCTGGGGGAGGCCGAATAATCATCAATCCAATTGACGACCCTGGTGACAAAATTAAATCATCCTGTTTACAATAAAGCCTAAGATTGTGTCATCGTATTCATTTATTTTCTCATCCACTGGGCTTAAGTCACACGCTAGGAGTTCAATGCATGCCTTTATCATCTTTCTGTGACATGGATACTTTGGGCTAGAAGCGGTTAATCTAAGAGTAAAAATACTGGCTTAAAGTTTGGGCGGAATGGACACGTCTTATTCGGACTTTTATGAATATTGAGTTATCTGACAAACTAACCACATAACATACCCCTGACCCATGTACAGAACACGTTGGAAGTGGTTCATCTAAGGAGCAAAGTCTTGACTAAAACAATATCTAGAAATTCAATTTGTTACTTGTGCATTTTATGGTACACACCGCTATATCAAACAGTTCGTGGTAACGAACTGTAAGTAAGGAGCGACCCGGCTCAATGGTAACCGAAACTCTAGAAAACGGTATTTTGATACAAATAGATACATCAAAAGAATTAGATTTTAATACTGATTTGAAATATATAAGTTTCATCAAGTTTAATCCTACCCATTAAAAGTTAGGCGCCTGAGAAAATTTGGCTGATTTTCGAAAAAAGGAGGAAAGACCCCCTAAATGTTATAGAACCTTAGTGAAAATCAAACTATCATATTCAGCGTATCAGAGAACCCTACTGTAGAGGTTTCAAGCTCCCATCTACAAAAATGTGGAATTTTGTATTTTTTGCCAGAAGAAAGATCACGGATGCGTGTTTATTTGTTAGTTGTATTTTTTTTTTGTTTTTTTTTTCCAAGGGTGATTGTATCGACCCAGTTGTCCTAGAATATCGTGAGAGGGCTCATTGGAATGGAAATTAAAAGTTGTAGTGCCCTTTTTAAGTGAGCAAAAAAAATGGAGGGAAACTAGGCCCCCTCCTATGCTCATTTTTTTCCCAAAGTCATCTGATCAAAATTTTGAGGTAGCCATATTGTTCAGAATGGTCAAAAAAATATTATAAGTATGTCTTTTAGGATGACTTAATCCCCCGAAGTTCCCGGGAGGAGGGCTGAAAGTTATGAACTTTACCCAATGTTAACATATAGTATTGGTTATTTGGAAGTATACAGACGTTTTCAGGGGAGATTTTTCCTGGTAGTGGGGGGGGGGGGTGGGTCGGGGGTTATGTGGGCGGATCTTTCCATGAAGGAAGTTTTCATGGGGGAAGGGACATTCCTATGAAGGGGACGCCGGACTTCCCAGCATTATTTAAAAAAAGATCAGAAATTTAATATAAAAAAACAAGTATTTCAACTGCAGCAGCAGCAACATCGAAACTTTAAAGGAACTGAAAATATTACATATATGATTGGGTTCACCCCGTAGTCAATACCTCGCTCTTTAAGCCAAAGATTTTTTAGTACTTTCATAAGAGCTATTTATTCTAATAAACAGCCTTTGTGATTAAGTAGTCATTTTTAAAGAACTGGAACAAAATTCGAACTTTCTCTTAAAGAGCAGGGTATTGACTAGGGGGCGAACCCCCTAATATACGTATTAAAAATACATGGATATAGAAGTTACGTAAGTTAAGTCGTAAGTTATGTATATTTATTACTAACAAAAACGTTCGTAAATAAAATTGAACAAGTTTCGAGAAAGCCATTTAACTAAATAAAAGTAAATTAATATGAAAATTTTGTTTTAATTATTCATGTACGGTGAGCCAAGATCAAAACCTGCATTTATTCAAAAACATTCAAAAATTAAATAAAAAAAACAAGTTTTTTAAGCTGAAAGTAAGGAGCGACATTAAAACTTAAAACGAACTTAAATTATTCCGAATATTAAAGAGACTTTCCCCTCCTAAACGCCACGCTCTTTACGCTAAATTTTGACTCTGTCTCAAAAATTTATTTTTAAAAACAATAAAAAACTTTAGCGTAAAGAGCTAGGCGTTGAGGAGGGGACAGCCCCTTTCATATACGGAATAATTTCTGTTCGTTTCAAGTTATAATATTGCCCCTTACTTTCAGTTTAAAAAACTTGTTTTTTTTTATTTAATCAAACAGTTCGTGGTAACGAACTGTAAGTAAGGAGCGACCCGGCTCAATGGTAACCGAAACTCTAGAAAACGGTATTTTGATACAATTCCGTATTGTACCGAAACTCTAGAAAACGGTATTTTGATACAATTCCGTTATTCCGTATATGAAAGGGACTGTCCCCTCCTAAACACCTCGCTCTTTACGCTAAAGTTTGACTCTGTCTCACAACTTTATTTTTTAAAACAATAAAAAACTTTAGCGTAAAGAGCGAGGCGTTGAGGAGGGGACAGTCCCCTCCGAAACTCTAGAAAACGGTATTTTGATACAATTCCGTTATTCCGTATATGAAAGGGACTGTCCCCTCCTAAGCGCCTCGCTCTTTACGCTAAAGTTTGACTCTGTCTCACAACTTTATTTTTTAAAACAATAAAAAACTTTAGCGTAAAGAGCGAGGCGTTGAGGAGGGGACAGTCCCTTTCATATACGGAATAATTTCTGTTCGTTTTAAGTTTTAATGTCTCTCCTTACTTTCAGTTTAAAAAACTTGTTTGTTTTTTTATTTAATCAAACAGTTCGTGGTAACGAACTGTAAGTAAGGAGCGACCCGGCTCAATGGTAACCGAAACTCTAGAAAATGGTATTTTGATACAAATAGATACATCAAAAGAATCAGATTTTAATGCTGATTTCAAATATATAAATTTTATCAAGTTTAATCATACCCATCAAAAGTTGCGCGCCTGAGAAAATTTGGCTGATTTTCGAAAAAAGGAGGAAAGACCCCCTAAAAGCTAAATAACCTGAATTAAAATCCCACCATCATATTCAGCGTATCAGAGAACCCTACTGTAAAAGTTTCAAGCTCCTATCTACAAAAATTTGGAATTTTGCATTTTTTACCAGAAGAAAGATCACGGGTGCGTGTTTATTTGTTTGTTTGTTTGTTTTTTTTTTGTTTTTTTTCCCAGGGGTGATCGTATCGACCCAGTTGTCCTAGAATATCGTGAGAGGGCTCATTGGAATGGAAATTAAAAGTTCTAGTGCCCTTTTTAAGTGACCAAAAAAAATGGAGGGCAACTAGGCCCCCTCCCATGCTCATTTTTTTCCCAAAGTCACCTGATCAAAATTTTGAGATAGCCATTTTGTTCAGCATGTTGGAAAATATAATAAGTATGTCTTTTAGGATGACTTAATCCCCCGAAATTCCCGGGGGGAGGGCTGAAAGTTATGAACTTTACCCAATGTTAACATATAGTATTGGTTATTTGGAAGTATACAGACGTTTTCAGGGGAGATTTTTCCTGGTAGTGGGGGAGGGGGGTGGGTGGGTCGGGGGTTATGTGGGAGGATCTTTCCATGAAGGAAGTTTTCATGGGGGGAAGGGATACTGCTATGAAGGGGACGCCGGACTTCCCAGCATTATTTAAAAAAAAGATCAGAAATTTAATATAACAAAACAAGTATTTCAACTGCAATAGCAGCAACATCGAAACTTCAAACGAACAGAAAATATTACATATATGATTGGGTTCACCCTATAGTCAATGCCTCACTTTTTAAGCCAGAGATTTTTTAGTACTTCCATAAGAGCTATTTATTCTAATTAACAGTCTTTGTGACTCAGCGTTCATTTTTAGAGAACTGGAACGAAATTCGAAATTTAGCCTAAAGGACAAGGTACTAACTATGAGGCGAGTCCCCTAAGATAAAAATTAAAAATATATGAATATAGAAATATGAATATAGTTACGTAAGTTAATTCGTAAGTTACGTATATTTATTACTAATAAAAACGTTCGTAAATAAAATTAAACAAGTTTCGAGAAAGCCATTTAACTAAATAAAAGTAAATTAATATGAAAATTTTGTTTTAATTATTCATGTACGGTGAGCCAAGATCAAAACCTGCATTTATTCAAAAACGTTCAAAAATTAAATAAAAAAAACAAGTTTTTTAAACTGAAAGTAAGTTGCAACATTAAAACTTAAAACGAACAGAAATTATTCTGTATATGACAGGGACTGTCCCCTCCTCAACGCCTCGCTCTTTACGCTAAAATTTTACTCTGTCTCACAACTTTATTTTTTAAAAAAAAAAAAAACTTTAGAGTAAAGAGAGAGGCGTTGAGGAGGGGACAGTCCCTTTCATATACGTATATTTATTACTAATAAAAACGTTCGTAAATAAAATTAAACAAGTTTCGAGAAAGCCATTTAACTAAATAAAAGTAAATTAATATGAAATTTTTTTTTTAATTATTCATGTACGGTGAGCCAAAATCAAAACCTGCATTAATTGAAAAATGTTCAAAAATTAAATTAAAAAAAACAAGTTGTTTAAACTGAAAGTAAGGAGCGACATTAAAACTTAAAACGAACAGAAATTATTCCGTAAATGAAAAGGACTGTCCCCTCCTCAACGCCTCGCTCTTTGCGCTAAAGTTTGACTCGGTCACACGACTTTATTTTTTAAAACAATAAAAAACTTTAGCGTAAATAGCGAGGCGCTGAGGAGGGGACAGTCCCTTTCATATACGGAATAATTTCTGTTCGTTTTAAGTTTTAATGTCGCTCCTTACTTTCAGTTTAAAAAACTAGTTTTTTTTATTTAATACTGTACAAGGAACTACCGATGGAAACCCGTCAAACGGGTATTTGCAAGAGATAAATGAATGGCAAAGCGTGATTGCTAATTGCGTTTACAATATTTAAACTGTTGTTTTTTTGGGGTGTACGGGGGGGGGGTGAGAGACCTAGTTTAGGTTACGTATTTAGTTTTTGGTTTGCTTTACCCCCCCCCCCCCCACCCCCTAATGTGCAAATTGTTGGCCCAAATTTGTTTCTAAACTATTGTATATTCATCCTATTTTATTATATGTCATTAGTATTTACCAAACTTGACTTTTTTCGTGTGTACCATATAATGCACAAGTACCTTCAATTTTTGTTATAGTGAAAAAATGAATAAAAATGCAGAGGAGAATGCCCAACTACTGGGAGATCACTAAAATGGGAGCACCTCTAATATTGTTTGACACCAAATGGGACACCGTCCTAGCCAAGTGGTTAGCGCGCTAGACTGGAAATCCTTTGTTTCTGAGGACAGGGGTTCAAGTCCTGCTGTTGCTAGTTATTCGGATTGGAACTGGAGTCGGAGCTGTGAGTCTTTAAGCTCGTCCAGAGTCAACCCAGTTCTAAATGGGTACCTGAAGAAATCTGGGCGAAAACACGGGAAGCGTCGGATGATTGGCCCCCAACCACGCATTGCACTTTTAGCCGAAGGCAGAGCAGGAGATTGGTACTTTCGCAATGCAGACCAATGGTCAGCATTGGAATCTTTAAGTTTTAAAATAAGATCGGAAAGAATAACAGTTATTCCTCCAAGGATCTCCAATAAGAATCCTCCAAAGGAACTATTCTGATAAGAGACAAGCACCCTTCTTGCGTATCCTGTGGTTATTGCTGTTTGGTGATCTTTTTTTGAAAAACAAAACATTAACTTTGAGTATAAATGGTTGCTTCATTCCTTATTAACGAGCAAGCTGAAAACCCCAAACTCCTTATGCAAATCTAAGATAGCTTGCACATTTTCTTCACAAATGGTTTAGGGTACTTAGCAGGGTATAATTTCTGCAACGAAATTCATAGTAAATGGGTGAGGATGATTTTTTCTAAATCTCTTTCCTTAATAACGAGCAAGCTGAAAACCTCAAACTCCTTGTGCGAATCTAAGATAGCTCTTCAGTCCCAGTCAGACGTCTGGACCCCTGTTGTATGTTCGAATACCCGGGAAAGGGCAAACATTGAATCCCAGGGTCATCCTGACTTTGAAGACCAGACACCCCCCTCCTAAAGGACATGGACAATTGAGGCAAGTGTAATGACAGTCGAGGTGTAAAGAACGAGGGAACGTCCGTAAGAACTTCCTATCCCCGGATCATGTTGGCCTTAAAAGTGTAATTTGCCTATTACAGAGCAATTTTGGCCGTTATAAGAGGGGTGTTAGACATAGAACCGACAAACATGTTTTTTTTAGCACTTATATATCGAATAGACAAAATATTCGATTCACTCTAAATTTCGGCTTCGTTTTTCGCCTTCTGCATTTGTTTTTATTTATGAATACTTCAAAAACACAAGTCACATCCTATGCATTTTCACAATATCATATATCTTGAATGATTAAGGAAAACCCGTTAGTTAAGCGACACTGAATAGCCAGAACTTGCCCGATTCTGTTTTTTCTTCTTCTTCATTCTTAACAACGCGACTTTCTGTCACATAGAATGACTAGCATGACGTTGTCATTAATAAGTAAATGGACTAAGAAAACCCAATTCACTTTGAATAAACCAAAAAAGACACCCGAAGCCTTGATTGAAGTAGCGAACGTTTGAGTTGCAAACATAGTTGGAGTAAATGGCATTGAGCAGTTAAAATGGTGATCTAATTCTTAGTTTTTCCCATCTTCGTTTTATCATTTATCTCTTGCTAAGGGCACGTTCGAGGGCTTACCAACTTTCAGCCACCTAGTGTATATTTGGTAGCACCATATGTGCCACAGGGTTCCGCCACGCGTGGCGGATTATTCCAAAATAATCACTTTTTTCTGTTCGTGGCAAAGCTCTGCCACACTTGGCACGCGCCACATGTTGTACTTTATTCCTGAAAGCGAGTGACCCTCGATTGTGTTCCAAAAGATATTCCAAAATAAGCATTTTTTTTTCTGTTATCAACTGTATCCTAGAATTGCGGTCAACATAAGATTGTGGACAACTAGAGATCTAGACCCTTATATGCACACATTTAGGTTAGAATATTGTGTAGTGCCTTCTATCCTCAAAATAATGCACAAGGAAAACACTAGGAAGAATAACAAATAATGAATAATAACTTAGAGATAATTGGCTTTTGAAAGGCCCCTAAGATTCCTACGCCCAAATTAAAGATTATAGTGTAAAGAAGACTAAAGAACATCCCTGTTCATGAATTGTCAGGTAAATATCCAGGTACCCGTGCACTCTTGGTCCTTTGTGGAACGAGGCACTGTAATAACAACTTTATACTTCATTTTTCCAGAAAATTTCTATTAATTAGAATTTCAGAGGCGCTTCTGGCTTAATTGTTTAATCCAGATTTAGGAGGGAGAATCTAGAAAATGAGGAGAAACTTAGGTTACATAAAAATTTTTTACAGCAAGGCCCAGCAATAGCGACAATATATTTTAAGTCGGTGGCCAGGCTTTACCCCCACCCCCACTGTAAAATGCCCCCCCCCCCCTGTCAAATGCCCCCCGGGAAATATACCCCCGCGGAAAATACCTCCCACGGAAAACACAACAATCGAGAACCCGATTGTACAAGTTTGTCTTTTTCAAAGGCACTCTAAGAGTGCCTTTTTAAGTTTTGATATTTGTCAGTTACTTACAGATAGTATTTGTTATTGGAAAAAATACGTATATTTTTCGCGAGGGAGTTTTCTACAGGGGGGGGGGGCATTGTCTAGGGAATTTTCAGTGGGGAGTTTTTGGGAATGATTTCATTTAAGCGAGGATGTATTTTCCAGGGGATATTTCCCACAGGGGGTATTTCCGGGTAATCCGGTCGAGGGGTAAATCCGGGGGCATTTGCCAGGGGGGGGGGGATATTTTCAAAGGGGTGTGTTTTCCGGAAGAGGGGGTATTTTCTGAGGGTGCATTTTCCGCGGAGAGGGGCGGTATTTTCCTGGGGGTATTTTTCGCTGGGGGGTATTTAACCAGGGGGTATTTTTCAGGGGGGGGGGGATAAACACCTAGAACCTGCAAGTCTTGAAAATTATTTTACCACACACAAATAAGTTTCAACTCTTGCAGTGGCGTCTTTAGAGGGAGTGGGCAGGCTGGGACTGTGCCTCCTAGATTTTGCCTCCCTAGGTGTAAAAAATACCTTTTGGGGGAAATTTTCAGTAAAATACCTTATTTGTATTTTCGTTTAAAAAATTGATAAAAGTATTGGGAGATTGGGTAGGGTGGGACTGTGCCTCCTAGATTTTTGCCTCCCTAGATTTAAAAAAAAAATAAATGCCTTTTCTGAGTACGTTTTCATTAAAAAAATGCCTTCTTTGTATTTTCATTGTAAAAATGAAAAAAAATAACTTCTTTGCCCCTCCCTAGATATTGAAAATACATTTTGCCTCTCCCCTCTAAACGCTACTAGATTCTTGTAGGCTACATTTATATGACACAATTTTGTTTTAAAAGCTTAAGACCTATAGTACCAAGAGTTTTAAAAGCGAAATAAAAATATAAATAGAAAAGTAAAAATAAAAAATAAAAATTAAGATGGCTAAGTTGTTTGCCAAATAAGAGTTGTTTAGCTTAAGTAGAGTAATACCAAGCCCTGAACCGTTTAACATCAAACAATGCTTCAATGCCTTTTCGCTGTGGGAGTGACAGTGAAAAATATACTGTGTCCAAACTAAGTCTATTGTTTTTTGTCGTTGTTTTTTTTTTTTTTTGACGTCAGCGTAAGCATTGTTCCAGACCAGTGTGTCCACTGTAATAAAAATGTCTTAAAAACGGCATGAACCCACCCACTTAAGCAGAAAAAGCGGCGATCGTTTTGTTCTAGAAGCATTTCCAGGATTAAAAAAAATTAATTTTAAATGCTAGTTCTTACAGGATGTCTTAAGACATTTTTTAGGGTGGGGGTATCACCCATACAGAATAAAAAGACTTCAGCAAGAATACAGTTTATTGAGTATCATAGAGGAGTTAGCTAAATTACCGTAGTAGTCATACTCCTATTTGTTGCAATAAGTTTGACCTGAATTTTCATTTCAATTTTTACTTGTTTAGAATTTTTTGACTTCATTTGATGTGATTGTTTACTTTAAATTCTAATCGTTTGGGCTCGATAGTAATTTTGGGCCTCTTTATAAGCTTGAATTATTAAAGAACTTTATTTCTACTTGTCTCAAGTTTAATATGGCTCTTTACTTTTCAATGGAAAACTCCTCTTCGGTAAGTATTTATTTTATGTTAATCCAAAAAATAGAGAAATATTCGAAATACTGATTCAAATATTTTCACTTATAGAATTTACTGACGAAATGCTATACACTTCAACAGGAGTATGACTACCCATGCTATACACTACCCATGTTTCAACAGGATTTTATTAAACAATGAGGCAAACACATGTTCAATGGATTGCAAGCCATAGAAGGAGAAAACCTTTAAAACCATCACTATTAATAGAAAATAACCTTTAAAACCCCTACTGAAGTTTCCTTATTCCAGCAGGGGGTTTTTACTTTCCAGCTATGAAAGTAAAAATCGAAAATAAAAGATGATTAAGGCAAATATTGTTTTATACATGAGGGATCTGCTATCCCCTCAATAGCTCTTAATGCGATAAAGCCCGCCCTATGTTTTCCTAAATGTACTTTAGAGGGTTTGAAATATAGTCAGCTGTTAACTGCAGGTATTTCATTTGCCAATTGCCCTTCAAAACATCTGAACTTAAATTTTTTATTTTTTCAAGACAATGTGAATAAATATCTCCTTCCATTCTCCTTTTATCCAAACAATTCTTCGTCTACTTTTTATTGCATTACTTTTGTGAAAGACTAATTCATTCTTGAATAATCGAAAAAGTTATATTTCAGTGAATAGAGTAGGAAACCTGGGCTGGGTAGCAGTTCCTTTATGTATAGGAGTTTCAAGTTTTGATATCACTCTTTACTTTCATTTGAAAAAAGCTTTTGTTTTTAACATCATATTTGGTAATTAAATATTAGAAGGGCCTGTCCTAAACCCCTTGATGCTTATGCTAAAGTTTTGGCGTTTTTTGTGGCCATGCTTCTTTTTATCAGTTCGTAGTAACAAACTCTAGAAAAAAAAGGTACGTAGAGTTTCGGTTGCCAATAGCAACTAAAACTCTAAAACTGGATTAGCATTATTATTAGATGCAATCGCAAACAAAAAAGCTCTAAGCACAAACTTAGAGCACACAGCACACAAGCACACAAGCACAAACTATGAATCTGTCATGTAAAACGCATGCTTTTGTTTTAGAATTAATGCCCCTGCTCAAAAAATTTATCTTCTAAAATGTGTGCCAACGCGCATGTCCACTTGTGTTCATCTAAATTTATTTTATTTTCCAACAATATACAATCTTTGAGCATAAATGGTTTTTCAGCCAATGAATAATCAAAAGAAAAACTTTATTATTATCTTTCTAACAAATTCTTTGAAGATAAATCGGGTCTTCAGAAAAGTGCGAGCCACACTTAGCGTTATGAGCAATGTGATTGGAAGGGGGGGGGGAGAACTATTGAAAGTTTGTTAAACTTACCATAGAATGTCCAAGATAATCAGCAGCATTTTCTGATATGTAAAGTAATTTTCCGCTTTGAGTTATCATCATTAAAAAACCGCTTAATGCCTGAAATAAATACTCTTAAAATGCAATTTATTTTAGTCCTAATTGAATACAGATGTGTTAAACGAACAACTTAAAGTGGAGAAAAGTAAGCTGCATAGGTAGAGGCTTGTTCAAGGAAGAGGGACAACCACCTAGTGTGAGATCTACTGTCATCGGCCAGGAAGAACGTATCCAGGATTTTTTCGGGGGGGGGGGGGGTGTTACAAAAAATACATAAAAAATACATCAAAAATTTTTCCACATTCATTTTTGCTACGTTTTTACGAGTCGGAGTTTCTTTTTTTGGGGGGGGGGGGCAAACCATCTAATCCCCCCTCCTTGGATATAGCCTTTCCGCCAGGAATTTGTTTTCGACTAAGGGAAGGATCTTAATTTAGTAATAATATGCTTTAAAAGCAAATGTTTATAAATATTCGCTTTAGAACTGATTAAAAAAAAAAGATTAAAAGTATATTGGCCCAATCCTACGGCAAAAAAATAAGTAACGATCAAATAAAACGAAAATTACAATGCAGCTATTGGCTTATAGAAAAACAACAACAACGAACACTGTTGAACAAACAATCGCAGTTACTAGATGTATGTATAAAAATCAACTCAGATGTCACTTGTACTTGCGCTTTTCTGCCACCGAACACAAAATAGTTCAGGGGGTAAGAATAGGTTTGAAAATTAATGTTAAAAATACTGAAGGGCTGGGCACACGTAGCTGATTTCGAGAACCGATTTCAGCATCAGTGGACAAACGATAGCGATAAGAAAAATTTGTTGAAAGAAAAATTTATTGCGCAAAATTTTCAAACAAAAAATCATGGATACAAATAGTCAACTGGAGTTTATTAGTAGAGATGACCCTATAACTCCGAACCCCACACCAAATATGGGCATAGACTCTGAACCCCACGCCATATATGGGCATAGCCTCCCTGGGGAGAACACGTTGTTAATGGGGTCAATGACCTAAGTTTCCAAGGTCGATGTTGTTGTTGTTGAAAGTGCACGTTCTCAGCGAATGTTATGATCCAGAAATAGCATTTGTTATTGTTGTTCAAGCCAAATGTTATGTGTTTCCCGGACTTTGGAACACCTGTGCTGTCGACCTCAATTCACCAATCGTGAATCAATAATTCCCCTTAGAAACAACAAATTAATTCCCCTTTCTTGACAGATCAATCAACCAATGACATCATCTGTCAGACTTTAAAAATTTTCGCATAGAAACGATTCTCCAGGAATAGATCCAAGTCATTAATGTCTTTGCCTCGGAAACAACTCTTTTGGTCGAACTCCAAAGGATATTAATAGCCAAAGGCCATGGAAACAATTCTCCAAGAAACATCTTAGCGATGAATTGTTTTAGCGCGGGAATCAGGTTTCTTATTAATTTGAAATGCATTAGCGCAGAGATGCCAAAAACAAAAGGAACACGCTGAATTACGTTTAGGGATTATTTGGGCAAAACTGTTTTAGACAGGTTATGGAACTATTTCGGCGAAACAGTTAGAGACATTTTAAAAGATGATTTTTGAAGAGATTTTAGAAGAGAATTTAATGGTGAAACTCTGTGGTCGTTATAACACACAAGTTTCATTTGAACAGTGTTGTGAGGTCCTCTAACCCAACCCCAAAGGGTTCCAATCCTCCTACCCCACCCCCGAAGGAAGCCCCCGGTCCTCAAAGGCCCCCCAAGCTCCCAAAGGGCCACCGGCGCCCCCAAAGGCCTACCCAGACCTCCAAAGGCCATCCCCGGGCCCCCCAAAGGCCCATCGAGCTCCCAAAGGACCAACGGGGTCCCAAAGGCCCTCCACCGGTCCCCAAAAGTCCCCCCGGCCCCCCACTGCCCCCCGGACCCCCAAAGGCCCCCCCTGTGCCCCAAAGGCCCTCCCCCCGCCCCCAAAGGTCCCCCGGACCAGAGAAGCGCCGCCGGGATGCGCCGTGGGCCAGGAAAGCGCCACAGGATGTGCCGCGGGGATGCGCCGCGGGTCAGGAAAGCGCCGCAGGGGATGTGCGGCAGGGAGGCACCGCGGGAAAGCGCTGCAGGATGCGCCGCAGGGGTGTGCCGCAAAAAAAGTAAACTACACAGTAAAAATTTCGAAATGTTATCCCACCAACCTCCCTCCTCAGACGTCCACAGGCCCACCCCTGGTCCTCGAAGGTCCCCCAGGCTCCCAAAGGGCCACCCCGCCCCCAAGGATCCCCCGGGCCCCCCAAGGGCCAACCGGCCCCCAAAGGTCCCCCGGGCCCCCAAAGGTCCTCCCCAGGTCCCCAAAGGTCCACTGGGTTCCCAAAAGACTACCCAATCCTCAAGGGCCCCGGATCCCCAAACGCCCTCCCAGGGCCCCAAAGATCCTCCCCCGGTCCACATACATGCACACAAAACTTACACACACACGAAAACTTACACACACACACACACAAAAACTTACACACACACACGAACACTTACAAACACACACAAAAACTTACACACACACGCCAAAACTTACACACACACACACAAAAACTTACACACACACACACACACACAAAAACAAACACAACCACACGAAAACTTACATCCAGACAAAAACTTACATGCACACAAAAACTTACACACACACACACACAAAACTTACACACACACACACAAAAAAACAAACACACACACCACAACACTAAAACACACAAACAAACATACACAAAAACACACACAAAAAATTACACATGAACACAAAAAAAACTCACACACACACTCACTCAAACTTACACACACACAAACAATCAAACACACAAAAAACTTACACACACACACACGAATACACACACACACACACCAAAAATTACACACACAAAAACATACACACACACACACACAAACACAAAATTAAAAAAAAAAAAAAAAACAAAAAATACACACACAAAAAAATACACACACACACACACACACACAAACAAACAAACAAACCAACACAAATAACCTAAACACCCACAGGAAACGACAACAACACTAATACACACACACACACAAAAAAATAGACAAACAAGAACAAAAAAAAAAGAAAAAACACAATATATATAAAAAAAACAATTACACACACACAAAAACATACACACACTCACAAAAACTTACACACACACACAAAAACTTACACACACACACACACACGAAAACTTACACACACACGCCAAAACTTACACACACACACACACAAAAACACACACACAAACACACACACACAAAAAATAACACAATAACACGAAAAATAACAACAACACAAAAAATTAAAAAAACACACAAAAAAACAAAAAACCACAAACACAAAAAATAAACACACACACACACGAAAACTCACAAACACACTCAAAAAATTACACACACACAAAAACTTACACACACACACACACACACACACACAAACTTACACATGAACACAAACACACGAACACA